>NW_015388471.1:21951-54552 GCF_001527695.2 Protobothrops mucrosquamatus
GGGGGGGGGGGGGGGGGGATCGGCAAGAATTTTAATTTGTCTCATCCACTCTCACTGTCCTTCCTCTTAAATTTGGTGCAGATTTTATTTCTTCCTTTAAATTGTAGATCTTTATAGGGAAATGGGTGGCATAAAAAATTAATAAACAAAATAACTAAAAATAAATATTTTTTCTTTGAATCATTTTTTCTTCATTGACTTTGCATTTTAAATCTTCTCAGCTAAATTAAGCTTAAAGTATAATTAGGGGCATTTGCCAATGCTTTCTCTCTTTGAGTTTTTCTGACTCAGTTCATCTGTTGTTATCCATTAGCTAAGTTTCATTTTGTAATATATGAACAGTGTTTTGTGTATTTATGCAAACAAACATATACAACTTTTCACAACATATGAAAACTAATACACTAAAATAAAAAATGAATAAATCAAGATAGAAATCAATAGAATAATGAGAGGGTTGGGGGGGAACAAAAACTGAAAAGAAGCCAAATTATTAGAATTTTGGACCAACCACATAAAGGACATCAGGTAAAGCAAAACTATTTTTGTAGATATTTTAATTTCTCAGAGATGTCTTGCTTATCTTCTCTGTTGCATCTCTGTGGAAGAGATATCAGACACTTTTATTAGCAGATAACTGGCGTTATGAATGTTCTGGAAAATACTTTTTTTAATTCCAGAGAATAATTTTTTCACCACCTTTCACAGCAATCATTGTCACCTAATTAACTTGACAGGAAGTAGGTTCAGAACCAACTTCATTAATGAATGAGAGATCATTTCAGCCAGATGTTTTGATAGTTAGCTTGATATATAAATACAACAGAGTGAAAAAGAAAATGCCAGAAGTGGAAGGATAAACTGTATGACTTCATGTCAGGCAAACAAGAAAAATTACCAATAGCAGAGATGAGATATAATATCTTTTTAAAACTAAACAATTAGGGGAAAAACAAAAATTGAAACTAAAACAGTTTTGTGTGATTTATAATACTTATCCACAGTGAACTTAAGCTGTGATAACCCATTTTGTTATGTACTAGCTTCTTTAAATGTTGTGTTTCTTTTGCTGCTTCCTTTTGTTAAAGTATAGAGATTTGTTTACAACTATTGCTTCCCACATTTATTCATTGCTTGGAGTTTTAGAGACTGACACTGAGTAGCTACAATTCCTACATATAGTATTTAGAATTAAAGCACCCAAAATGTAATTTAAACAAGAATAGTTCATAATCCACAACATCACCAGCATCGTGTCATCCTCATTTTACCTCCTGGGTCTACTTTTCTGGGAGCAAAATTCAGCCTTTCATAAGAAAAGGGAGAGTAGACATAAACAATCAAAAGACAGCAGCTTATCATATAAACAAGGATTCAACCCAGGTGGCCAGAAATCTAGGAAGAAACATTTCAGATACTTCAAAGAGACTCCACCTTAATGAAAGCACTATGAAGGAGGGTGGAAAATTTCTTTTGCAGTTTTTGACATTCTGTATATACCCCCAAACTAGCAATAAACAGAAATCTGTGTTTCCTTGATTTTGCCCAGCTGTGTGGAATTGTGTGATGTTTCCCTCACTCCCAACCCTCACAGATAGTCCAGAAAGAAGCAGAGATCAATAGTATTGAAGGTACTTGAGAGATCCAGTAGGACCATGACAAGACATCATTACAAGACATCAACAACAGGAACCGATGCAATCTCGTTCCCATATCAGAGGCTGAATCCTAACTGAAAAGTTTGCTATTGCTTCTTATTTCCCAAGTTTGGTTTTCCAGTCTCAACAAAGTATCTCTTTTCAACTGTTGGTCAAATTTGCCCTCATGGTCACCAACCTATATCATAATAATAATGGAACATGGACACTTTGCTGCTCTTACTCATCATGTAGGTTTGAAGCTGAGTTTATAAATATTTTCAGTCATATTTTCTCTGGTTGTATGCAATTGCCAATCTATTGCTTCATCTCCCAAAGTTTCTAAGTGGAGGATGGGGCCCCTAGATGGAAAATAGAGGAGGCTCATTATGAGCAATCTTGCTAAAAGGCACAGCCACCTCTATATTTCAGGATTCAATTAGGCCAACCAAGACCACAGGAAACTCCTCAAGCATCCTCTGGAAACCACATGGATTCATTAGATATCCAATCAGACCAATCAAATGGCTATATTCTCCCTGCAGAGGTCAACGGTGCAAGGAATGTCCATGTTGGAAGTTTATCAAAAGGCAGAAATTCATAATTAATGTGTCTATCAGTAACTGTTATCCATGTTAGCTAAATGAATTCAGTTATAACCTACATAGTGATTAGAGTATTTGAATCTAATGGACAAGCCTCCATGTAGATCCTCATTTAATTAGCCAACTCAGTATGTGGCTTTGGGCAAGTTACTGTTTTTTAGTCTAACCAAAGATGCATTCTGTTGTTTTGATGATAAAAACAAAAGGAGGGGGTATTAGAGTATATTACTGAATACCAGGTAATTAGAACAAATAGCAATGGGAAGCTATCACTTTCACATCATCTTTGTAAGCTAGCCAAGGTATTTCATTGGTCACTCTAGGAATGAGTAATCTCTCCAGAACTTTAATCAGAACCAGCACACTTAAAAAAAAGGGGAGATCAGTTTCTTTAGTGCTGATCAAGTTTACACACCATGAATTTGAAAGTGAATTCCAGCTTTAAAAATTAGAATGTGCTAAAAATATCACACTTCATACACATTTTGGAAGTGATGCCTCTTAGAGGGCAAACACATACCAGATACATTATACAGAATGACAAAGGTACTTTAAAGATATTGCATCATTTTTCAGTGCTAGAGGAGTCAGTTACATCCTAGCTATATTTATTGTTGGTCAGCTCCTTATTTAAATTTTAGATGGTTACCCCTTATGAGCAATCCAGTCAAAATCTTGGAGAAAATTGTTTCATGTTGCCCATTATGACCCAATGTATTGACATAGATTTATTAAAGATAGAGAGTAGACATGGATTAATACTTCCAACTTAAGTTAAAGATTACTTTCTGTATGGTCTCGCTTGTTGACAGTTAATGCTTGTTAACAGTTTGCTGTCTTCTTGAAAGTAGAGATCAAAGAGAAGATGCTTCAGATTTCTCCATTGTTGATTTGAGTTTTGGATTACATTCAAATAAATTTTCAACAGAAACTATTAGATTCCAGTGACCAGATAGAGCGTCACATTTGACCCACAAATATGATATGCAACCATACTTCCAACTTTTAAACTGTGCTTACGCTTCCTTGATTTAATTTCCTTCAAGGATATTGGAGGGAAGATTCAGGAACATCCCCAGAGCCTTAAAACTTACCCTTGTGTCTTATACCATTGAAAGTTTGACTTTATTGTACTTTTCATGTGGACACGCATAACTGCATATTCTTGGATCACCTGATGAGTAGTACATTAGATATCTTCTGGATAACCAAAACTCAAATAATACACTCTAGATTGCTTTGTTAATCTAGGCACCAATTTATTGTCAAGAAGAAAATAGCTGTGTTTATGCCTTATCTTAAAATAGCTCATAACGTATTTTAAATGTATTGCAAAATAATGAGTGCAGTTTAGTTGATCCTTGTATTTTGATCTATAACCATAATACCATAATGTAGTTTTAGCTATCTCTCAATTCTTCCCCTAAGCCAAGCATCTCAGTTAAAAAAATAAGGGTTCATCAACTGAAAGGTGGAAATGACAAAATTCTGGAGACAAATTTCTTTTAAGTTGAAATGTGTATCTTTTCCAATTAGCGTTTGCTGGTAAAATGTCTGTCTACAGAAGAAGTTTCTGAGCAGCTCCCTAAATCATACTTATCTCTGTTCTGATTCATAAATATTTTATATACGACATTGGGATATGTAGTTGGCCAAGAAGCCAAGTCCTGGAATCAAAATATTTATGTATTTATGTGCTAAAATAAAAGACAGAATCTACTTAGATTCTTATTTAAATGCTCTTTAAAAAAAACTTGTTAGGTTCCAGTTTTATCAAGCAAGGATTAATAACAATATAGGTCACAACTATATGGGTTTCTGATAAAAAATAGCACAAATGATCTCCGACTAATCAGTGGTGATTTCAGAAATGTCATTTACACTCCTGTTTAGAAAACTTTTTTTTAATCATGCTCATGTAGTTACATAAGATTGGTGTAAATGTTTGTGACGAAGGTTGATAACACAGTTTCCCAGTTGTGATTGCTGTCTTTTTTTGTAAACTGCTATCCAACACCGTGACACATAAGGCGTTCATCAGACCCTATTAGAATGCTAATTTTAACATTTACTAAAAACACAACCTCAGAATGTTAGTCAGAGAACTGAGTGTTCAGAGAAGCCATATTTTCTTCTGTACATTTTACAGACGGCCACCATAGCAGTGATCCATGGAACTCATCCAGTGGAATGAATCCTCCTGGATACGGAGGAATGTTGGGCAATTCATCTCATATTCCACAGTCCAGTAGCTATTGCAGTCTTCATCCTCATGACCGCTTGGTAAGATTACTAATCAGCACTATGTGTCAGTCTGTGTGTGCCACAAATGTAGAAGGCAAACTATTAAACAATTTAAACCACTTTCTCTCACACCCCCATTTTTATCTCTGTTGGAAGAGAAGACCCGTGGATTTCACTGCTTAAAAGAAAACTATTTGACAAAAGCAGAATTAAAAAATGAAGTCTGTTGTCTTTTCATGGACATCACGCACAGAGAGAGACACCTCTGTACATTTCATGGTTTAAAAATAAAACCTTTTTTCCCCACATGTGTG
The DNA here is from genome assembly GCF_001527695.2 of Protobothrops mucrosquamatus. Classification (NCBI taxonomy): domain Eukaryota; kingdom Metazoa; phylum Chordata; class Lepidosauria; order Squamata; family Viperidae; genus Protobothrops; species Protobothrops mucrosquamatus. Next base: position 26,752 of record NW_015388471.1, read on the forward strand.
AGACTTTAAGTCCTAATTGCAAAATGAGGAGGAGGCCAAGCAGAGCTAACTTTCTACAGCAGAACCGTCTTGAGGATGCTTTTTTTTTTCCCTTTGAAGATGCTTCTTTGCGTGACAATCTTTAAAACAGCCTTCACTGACATAAATGTGAACAATTTTTGCAGTCTTACAATGGAGTTTTGTTCTTTGATCCACTATTCTTATGTTTTGCTGGGCTTCTGGTACAGGTCATGCTGTACCTTACGCCTGTGGGTCTCTCAGCTACATAGCGGAGATTTTAGGATGAAACAAGGGTACAACCCCCCAAAAGTCCCCCTGAGGGATGTCACTGAACTGCGTTTTTATATTCTACCTTTCCATCCAAGCTGGATGATCAAGGTTGTTTACAGGCAATAAGAGATCTCCTAAAAATAGTGGTTCATTGTACAATGGACCTTCTTTATAGGACACCATTCTTCCGAGGTACTGGCCTACACCCTGTTGCTTTTCTGAAAGGGCCTAAAAAGGGGTTTCATCAGCAGGTCTGAGGATCATGAATGGAGAGGGAGCCGATCTAGTGGCAGATATGATTGTGTTGTTGCTGCCAGGGAGGGTAGAATAGTTTTTTTAAATGGGTTTTATTATATGATGGATTTTTAAAATTTTTTGAGGCTGCCCAGTCACCTATATGTGAGTTATATAAATTTGATGAATGAATGAATGAGAAAATCAGCCAGCAACTCTGTAGAACCAACTGTTGTGCAGTTACTTGCTAACTGAAATGTTGTCTTTCCCTGCTATGTGCCACAGAGCTACCCATCACACTCCTCAGCAGACATCAATTCCAGTCTTCCTCCAATGTCCACTTTCCATCGCAGTGGCACAACCCATTATAGTGCTTCTTCCTGTACACCTCCGGCAAATGGAACAGAAAGTATAATGGGTGAGTTGAAGGATTCTTACTAAATTGAAGAAGGCAAGTCCTGTCAGTTTCTCCTCATCTGTTTTTTGGGAAAAGAGCTTGTGGAGCTGATCAGATATTATAGAAGAAAACTTTGCTTTTCATGTAGTTGCAGATTAAAAAGGATATTTGGTTGGCGCTCTTGCTATACTGATTAGAAACTCAAGTCAACAAGAGTGTAGGATTAGAGTTTGATCTGTGAATAATCCAGCCCCTTCTATTTGCCTGGTCTGATTTTGCTCTCCAAGAAATTAAACTTGTATTATTAAATTTCATTCTTGGCTGCTATCTCAAAGTTAACTTGCAATCTGGGAAAAAAACAGAAACTTGAACAGAAAATAATTGTTAACTGGTGATACCCTAAGATAAAATTGCAGACAAGCAAAAGGAAATTGCTCAGGTAGATATTAAAACAGAAGCACTTGGGTGTAGTGGGTAAGGCAGCAGGATAGAAATTGGGAGACCATGAGTTCTAGTCCTACGTTAGACATGAAACCAGCTGAATGACCTTGGGCCAGTCATGTTCTCTCAGCCCCAGGATGAAGGCAAAGGCAAATCACTTCCAAAAATCTTGCCTGGATAAATACATGGACTGGTCCAGGCTGTCATCAGGAGTCCACACAGATTCGAAGGCATTAAAAAAAAAACCTGGAAGATATTAACTTAAAGTGATGCTTCAATCTATGCAAAGTATTTTCTGTGTGTTTTCAAAGATTCAGAGCCTTTAAGCAGCCACTTACTAAGAAAGATTTAATGTAGCATATGCTAAAGATTAGTCCAGAAGAACCTCCTCATTCATGTATTAATCCCACTTTCTACTCTCACTTTAAATGACATTTTTGAATTGCAAGATACATAGCAGTATGTGGCTTTTTTAGTGGGAACATGATGTGCACCTTCCCTTGAAGCCTTGGTTTTACTGTGATTTTATTATAGGAACAGTCACATAATACTGCACTTAATTTTTTTACTAGTGTGTTAAGCTTCCAGTGCAGTGGGGTGCTAAACTGTCATATGGCACAAGAGGGACATGAATTTTATCCTGCTGTGTCAGTACATCTTATCTGAGGAAAATATCAAATTGGCTCAAGTTTTCTATTTCCTGAATATACTTATTGCTCCCATTCAAGTTAGAGACTGGTGTACAGGCTAGATGTTGCATTTATTAACCGAAATTAATCCTGTTTTTTTTGGGGGGGGGGCTTGGTATAGCTAGCTCTCGATTGCAAAACCGTTATTTTCCTGCCAGTGAAGACTGTGAAGCACGTATAGGACAATTTTTATGTAACCTTGGCATATACAAAAGATTTCATACAATTATAAAAAGGGCATTCAGAAACAAGTCCATTAATGCAGATGATTATTTAGACATTATGCCAGAAATATGGGGATTATAATTATTGTAATATCACCTTTATAATTTCACCCTTATTGAAATAATTGCATTTAACATTCTGGTATAGATTTTTTTGTACATTTAAAAGGATGGGATTAATTATTAGCTCCCTCATGCTATGGGTTTGATGATGTTACTTGGGTTGGACAGAACACAAGCCTTGAGGTCACACCATAAAGGTAACGTCTTTGAATTGAGCTCTGTTCCTGATGAGTTCATAGACAAATGCATGCAGTTTTCTTGACCCCACTCCATTGGCATTATGTGTGAATCACAATGGGATCACTCAAATAATGTTTGAATTATCTTATGCAAACCCATCTGTTACCTTTGCATATTACATGAAGCATTGTAGTGGAATGTAATCTGGAGACGCAAGAGGGAGGGGCTTTTTCCAAAGAGACATTGAGCTTGGAATATCTGGTGGGCAGGAAGAAAGCACGGTTGGGTTCTCTGTAGCAATTCACAGAATATATCTATAGTTAGGGCAGATATTGCTTTAGTTTGGCAAGATTCTGTTTGTAGGCAAGCAACAATAAAGGAACTATTCAGAAGTAACTCCATGTATTGTTCTTGGTTCTTGAGCTTGACAAGCAGGCTGTGAAATTTATTTATTTACTTATTAGATGATATGTCATCTTTCATACTGAAGCTCAAGGCAATATTCCCCCTCTTATTTTTCAACATAATATCAACTGTATAAAGTCAGATATTCCCAGTGAGAGATTATTTCAGATTTTCAGAATGACTTAGTTGGAGTAATTTTGATCCAAGTTTTTAAGCAGGCATGGAGATGGCTTTGAAGAACAAATTCAAAAACTGTTGTGCAAACCTCTACTTAGCCCAGATAGGCAGGAGGAGGTGAGGGGAAAAAACTCAAGATTGTCGTGTTTGGTTTCTCCTTTAGTATAAGAGGAGATCAAGAAAATCTCAGTCAGGATTTCAAGATTCTGTTATTATACCTTTTAATGATATAATTATAATAATTCTTGTGGCCTTTGCTTCCTGATGTTATCTGCCTCAAAGGACTGACATAAGACATCTGGGTTCCTCAGTATGATTAAAGATAGGATACTGTAGAGGCAATGAGTAAGTCTTTATTTTGAGGTGGACACAATATAGAATTGTGTCTCCCATCTCTATACATTTGGAGGCAATTAAATAAGGCCCTGTGTTCTTTAGCTAAAAGAGAATGGCAAAATAAAAATCTAGGATGCCTTGCAGTTCCCTTTTTTTAAAATGCCAGATAAATACTGTACAAAGGCCCACTGCTCTGTATCTCACTCACCACAGAAAGAAGACTATATTGAAATAGCTTGCAACAAAAACATTTTGGAACATGAAATATGAGAGGTATGTTTGAGATGTATGAAATCCACCATAATTAATAACAGTAATGCTAATTATGATTAGTATAAATCACCATTAAAATGCAGCTGAATTATGCATATGGGTGCAGTGTATGGAAAACAGATTTATTTTTTGTCTTCATATGTGTTTTTTTGTTTTGGGGTTTATTTTTCAGCAAGCAGAGGAAGCGGAGCCACAGGAAGTTCACAGACAGGCGATGCGCTGGGAAAAGCACTTGCATCTGTAAGAAAGTATTTGCTTTGGATGATTGGAATAGCATGAACTTGGGTTGGAATCAGTATACACAAATATACACAAATCTATCATGGCCAGTTAAAATAATTTAGAATAAAAGCATGTTAAGGTTGTATATACAGCTCTAGAAAATCTGGATAATTCAAGATGAGTTCTTAATTGCAAGCTATGCTTTATAGTTTTCCATTCACTTAAAAATCATAAGAAACTTGTGTTACGTGATTCAGTAGCCAGGTCTGTTCTGTAGTGCTTCCAAGTACAGCTTTGTCTCATTTGAAGCCTAAACCATATTTAAATCAATGTTATTTACGGGTAATCCTCATGTTACAATTGTAACGGAGTCTGCCCATTATGGTCATAATAGTAGTAAAATGGTCATTTAGCAAACACCACAGTCATTAAATGAACTCATTGTTTACTATGGCACGGTTTTGTGAAAATGTTAAACTTTCTGATTCAGATGCCTGTTTTACATCATAGAAACAAGTTGTAAAGTTCTTTGAGACAAATCCATGACCATAATTAATTTGGATAGATAGAATAATTTGAATAGCTCCTTGAAATTTGAATTGCTGTATATTTATCTTAGAGACTGGGTGGGCAGTGTTCAAATGTTATCCCTATCTCAATGTCAAATTACTTCAACTGTGTCTTTCAAATCTCCCGTTAGTAAAGGGGAGTAAGCCTCACTGAGATGGGATAGGATTTTGAATTTTGAATTTTCCTTTTTAGCCTTAGAGGACTTTGGGCAGCTCCCTAATTTGAGGAACCTGCTTTTCTATGCATAGTTCCTTGGAGACACCCATGCAGGCAGGGACCAAGCTTATGAATCCTTTTCACAGAATTACCACTTCCTGGTGGGGTGGTGAATCTATAATCAGAAACTGTGCCGTCATTCCCAGTTCACATCTTTCAGTAATTTGGATGATATACTATCTGCTCAGGCACTGCATATGGAAAAGCAGATTCCCAGAAGTCAGGGTAAAAGATCAAAGGGCCTCTCAATCTGTTTTGCTGCAGTGATTGATATTTAAAAGTCAGCCTTGACTTCCAGTGGCCACTCATTCTATTTATTTCCCATCTCCAATTTGGGTAAGAATCCATTAAGTATATATACAGTGCATTTCTACAAATTAAAACTTAAGCTGACTTTTAAACGAACTCTCACTGTAATGTATTTTCTGGGCAGAGGGGGGTTCCAGTGAGTTCTCAAGAGAATTGATGTTTTCCATGTCCAGCTAAGACAAAAATTAGCACAACTCCCATATAATGGATACAGTACAAAATCTACTTTAACTGGTGCCTGGAGGCATTGGTTAACTGAGAGATGATCAAGGGGTTAATTAATTTAATTGCCTTTGCAGAACCCTAAGGAAAAGTTCACGGGCTCAGCTTAAATAGTGGCCAATATGAGTTGCCAGCATGGTCTGTTTTGATAATTTGACAAGATAAGAGTCTAATGATGTTTATGATTTCTAATCAGGTCCCAAATGGTCACAGAAGTTTTATCTATTCAGGGTATTAAGCAGATGAACCCTTGAGAATCTTAACTATAAATTCTAATATGCCTACTCAGCCATATATGCAGTTGTACATATCAGTCAGGATTATTTTTCCATCTTCTATTTTTTAGAGTTTGCTGTAATAAGTATTTTCCACTATGCTATATTTCAATATTTTTTTCTCCAAAACTTCATTCCTGTAATAATTTAAGGTTTTTGGTTTAGATTGAAGTAATTTTCTGATTTTTCTTCCATTTATATGTACAGTATACACCAAATACATTTTTAGTACTGTAGAATATACAGACCCTACTAAGATGTTTATGGAGATTCTCAGTCATCCAGATCATGGTTGTCCCAAATATGTTTTTTTCAAAAGGCAATTGGACTTCATTTTTCCTTGAAGACGTTTCGCTTCTCATCCAAGAAGTGGATCTTGAGTGAGTCTTCCTTGAAAGAATTTCATTTTCCTTGAAGACAAAATGTCTTCAAGGAAAAACAAAGTCCAGTTGCCTTTTGGAAAAAGCATCTTTGGGACAACCTACTAAGATAATTAAATATAAGGGATAAAAAAAAAAAGTCCCGTTAGCTGTCCTTCATGACAACCGACTTATTTCTTCGTAATGTTTTTTTTTTATCATAGTGGTTTCATATTCTTCATAGCATCCTTTTTGTCTTATGAGTCATAAGTATATTTATAATGAAGAGTGCCAATCCTCTGTCTGTAGCCATTCCAAGTGACTTTAGATTAATTCTGCATCCTCTTTTAAAGATTTACTCTCCAGATCATACCAACAACAGCTTTTCATCAAATCCTTCAACTCCGGTTGGTTCACCCCCTTCTCTCTCAGGTATTGTGGTTAAAATTATTTTACCAAACAGTTAATTTATGAAATAGCAAGAAAATCTTTAAAATGAGGCTTTTAAGCATGATCAGAAAGTTCAGTTGTCTCAGAAACAATTTCAGACTGCCACCTACTTAACATTTCGGGAAGACTTGGGGCCTACTAGTAAAACACCAGTATTGCATGAAGGTAGTTAAAGATCTCTGGGAAAGTCTTAGAAAGTCTTCTGTCCTCCTGTACAAGTGTGCAGGCTGGTTCCAGATATGTTCAGGTTCCAGGTATGTTCAGGTATGCTTTATAACTCAGGGTTAAGCTGAATATTAAACAGCCCTGATGCTTGAAGACTCAACTTGGTTTCTGAACATCCCTATGTGTAGACCATTTGTTTTGTTTTCTGAATCCATGCATTAATCACATGGACATTACACAATAGATTAATCAACCCATGCAGAAAAGAATTCAAGAATTATTGCAAATGAACAACAATAATAGGGAACCATTACTATTACTGGACTTAGGTTCTCCCAAAGGTTTAAGGAAATAGAATATAAAATACATTGGATTGGATCTAAAATTAGTCAATACATTTGTCAGTTTGTAATGACACATAAATTTTAATTGGTTTACTCTGAATATATCTAAGCCTAAATCGATTCCTCTATCTAAGCTCTTCCTTTTGAGGAAATATGAATTGCTAAAAGGAAAGTGTGACTATTTCTAATGTACGCTCTCCTCTTCCATTATTAATTTATTCCTGTATTATAGTTCAACCTGTTCCAAGGGTGATTTCATGGCAAAAACAAAACATTCCTACATGGTACTGGAGAATAAACACTAAGGTTAAAGAGGTTGAATATTTAATTCATGAGTAAGCAAGACTTTAGAGGTTTAGTCATAACATCATGTACGCTACATTTTCCAATCTAGCAAACTCACAGCCTTACTTCCTGTGGTTCAGACAGGCAGGAAGAGAGGAGTTACTATCAGGTTTTATCTTATCGGGAAAAATAATACCAATTGAAGTTCAAGAAGATCTGTCTTGTGTCTGGAAAGCATTTCAATTTCATGCAGCAAAGTTTATATGGCTGAGGGACTGATTGTGTGTATATACTTGTGTGTGTAAATGAATAGAGAATAAATAAATAAATAAATAAATAAATAAATAGAGAAGAAAAGAAAAATATCATCTAAATTAAATAGTTATTCCATAAACATATTTAAGGTCAACAAGAATATCTTGACAGCAAAGGTCAATCTGAATCATTCTGCCCATTTCCAAAATGATATTATTTTTGTTACTATCACAGAGTGATAAACTATCATCTAAGATCTAAAAGGACCTCTGGGTAATTAATCCCTTAATTTAGATTTGAAAGTTAGTATGTTACTGTCATGTATATTAATTTCGCCCAACCAGGAATTATGATGTATTACAGCAACTGTGTGTGGCTAGTGACTGGCTAGGGATGTAGTCAGCTACAGGACACCAAGTTAAAGAAGACTGATGTATGTCCCAATGATTCTTCTTGATGAAAAAAGACTGTGCCATAAATGGGCTAGGAAAAAGTTTTCTGTCTTCATAGTTATTCAGAATTAGTGAATTATTGTACCATACCCAGAAATATTTTTCCAATATCTAAATTATTTTACTTCACAAACACATTCTGCAAGGAGTTTGCAAAACTCCACCTGATCCTAGAGTACTCAGTGAGATTTTCTTAGAAAACTAATATATTATACTATTGACACTTGTATTTTATTCTTTTTTAAAAGCAATAAATATGATGATAGTAGTTTGAAAAGGCTTAAATAAAACAGAAGAGGAAACAATCTCTATCAGTTACAAGAATTTAGAGTTTACATTTTAGGAACCCTTACAGTCAAATTGCTTCAGCTAATACATTGAATGCAAACATTTAAGCAAAAACAGTGCTCTGCATACAGACCAATAGATCAACCAACAAACCTGCCATAGATTTTTCTCTGATAATAATAAATGAAAATTATTGATAATGTCTTCTGCTATGGTTAGACTAGCAGCATCTTGCTACAATTCTTTTATATTTTTTAAAATATATGAATTTCTACTTGCTTTTTGATGCACAACTGCAAAATAGATGAAATCTTATATGCTGGCATGCAATTTGGAGACATGATGTGGCTTCTGGGTGTGGCTGCATAATAAATATTTGTTTTCAAAGTTCTGCACAAGAGCTGTGGTTTAATATGACTGTTGGGAAATCGCATGTACATATCTATGGTATTATTCAATGTCTTTGAAAAAGCATTTTGTTTGCATAGTTCTAGTGGTAACTCCCATTTTACTATTAGCAGGAACAGCTGTTTGGTCTAGAAATGGAGGGCAAGCATCATCATCTCCCAATTATGAAGGTCCCTTACATTCTTTGGTACGTTTTTCAATGGCAAACTATTAATTACGGTACCTGTTAATATTGTATTGCTGTCTACTTTTTCCTATCCATTTTCCTAATGGAGCACAACACTAATTAGTGCACTCTTTTCCTGATCATTTCTAAATAGGAGATCCACCCATAAAGCACAACAGATTTTTATATACTCTTTTTCATAAATTATATCAGCAATGATTACCTAGTAAAATACCACACATGGAAATATGGCATGCTGTCTAAGATTAACTGTGTAAAGTTGGAATCTATATATATATAAAAAAACAAGAAGATAAAACTTAGCTTCTTTAAAAAGCAAAATCAAAGAGTGGCCTAATCAGGGAATGTAAATATTGTATTTTGAAAAAAAGGGTTCCTTTTCCATATGAAAATGGAAGTATGAACAGATGATCTTGCTTAGCCAGGAAGATGACCAAGCCTTAACTGCATATGGAAAAAAGATAGTATAATAAGCTTTTCTTAATTCTTATTTCATCAGTTTCAATGCATTACATATATGAGTAATGTAACATTCTCAATATCTTTTAGAACCATAGGGGAGATGATGTATGGAGAGGATGTATGGAGAGGATCATAGCTTATTATTAGTTCATCGAACTATATCAGACTACGTAAACTATATTCTGCTACCAAGTGATATTTCCAAAACATCAGTATAAGAGCCAATACTAATGGTAATATTTCTGGCAAGAGATAACCTTGTATTGGTGTTCTTCAGTATACATGCCCATCAAAATTGTCAAGACTGCCTTTTAGAGCCTGTGGGCTTAATTAAAAATTCAAGTTCAGTTTGAACATTGGGTTCCAGAATGAAGTCATGGTAAGAAGAGAGAACACCTACTTCCCTAGGTTAATGATAGTAGCTTAATATTGGCATCTTCCCCATAAGTCTTGTAGTACAAATATAAACAATCAAAGCTTGCCAAGATGAAATGAATAATGCCTTCAATGAAAGCCACTATACAAAGAGTCGCTCAGCTAGTGTCATGAGAAAAGATGCCTTGGATTTGACTTCCTCAAAGAATACATTTCCACAAGTGGCCCCAATGCTATGTGAGAAAATATTTCTGAAGTTAAGGGAAAGTCAGAAGCTTCAGTTGTACAATGGTCCTAATATAGAAGCCACATTTGGAATAAGAAAGGAACATCACCATTTCCATTAAGTGAAAATTAAGTAGTGTTTTTCCACTGAGCATTGCATAATATATTAAATAAGTATGTTGACACTAGTCTTTTTTCCCATGTGGTTTCAGTAAAAATGATGTAGCCACTTCAGAAACATTTTTGGGAATTGTATAATGAAGAATTTTGGCAGAATATAACCAGACACATTGCTGTACCTTATATCATCTTAAGTCTCGCCCTTAAAAAAAATAACAATGCCCACCATAATTCTTTGCACTTTAAATAATCAAAAAACTATTGGTGATTTCAAGGGATTGTTTCTTTAAAAAAAACCTATGAGGGTTTGTATCACAGACAAGGATAGATAACCAGTGTTTCTCAACCTTAGGAACTTTAAGATGGATGGACTTCAATTCCCAGAATTCCCTAGCCAGCAATGTATTAATTTAACTTATTTAAATTGCTCTGATGTTCTAAAACCTGTGCTGTAAATGAATTGTACCCTAAAATACTGTATTTTTCTTATTCTTCCTTTTGAATATTGGAATATATGTCTGAATGCAGGCTAGTTTTGATCATAGAATTCCATTTAATAATTTTCACAGCTCCAGTGAAAGCATTGAGAAGTAAATAAGCCTTGGATAAGAAGTTAGCATGCAGAAATAATTTAAAAGGTCATGGCAATTTGATATTTCTGACGCAAAATATTTCAGGATCCTGGGGCAACAAATGTGCTATAGATGTTATGTTCATGAGGAGTCAGTGAGCCTGTTTTGCCCATGAAAATGAAAACAGAACATTCATAGTATCCCAGCAGGCTACTTTAGGATGTCAGTTGTTTCATTTACAGTGTTTTGGTGAACAAGCAAAAAATAATCAAAACACTCTTAATAAAGTTGAAACAGATTCAGAAGCAACCCATCGACAAGCAACTGTCTTCTGCTTCAACTGCCTGACACAGAGCAGTAGCAATGCATTTCTGTGAGTTTTGCTGAAACAGGAGACAGCCTGTTAAATTTTCTGATGCTCTCTTATTTTTTTCATGAACTATCAGCAAAGCCGAATAGAAGACCGCTTGGAAAGACTGGACGATGCTATTCATGTTCTCCGGAACCATGCAGTGGGGCCTTCAACTGCCATGCCTGGTAGTCATAGTGACCTCCATAGCTTAATAGGCCCTTCTCATAATGGAGCTATGGGAGGTCTTGGATCAGGATATGGGACAGGCCTTCTTTCAGCCAATAGACATTCACTAATGGTAAGCCATGAAGATTCAACACTACAGATTTCTTTTTAAAAAATAATGTTAAATAATGCACGGTTGGGATTTTTAAACTTTTTTTTTTTTAGCTAAGCTTTTAAATCCAGTACAATTTAGAGTTGCAGAAATGAAAGGCAGTGTAGTACTTATGACAAAGTAACTACCTTTATTATTTCTATTGCATAAGCAATAATTACTCTTTCATAGTATATGTTAAAATGCATCTCTTTGATTTTTCTTGTATAGGTTTTTTTTTTTTTTTAGTTACGGGATTTATGCTTAGAATATGTTCCGCCCATGTTTTTAAAGAAGCTGCTTAGCAAGAAGCTGCTAATCTGTTGCATTAGTCCTTCCTAAAATCTATTTCTGAAATATTTTTAGCTGAAATATATTTGGCACAAATACAAGATTGGGGAAAATGCAAACGAATATCCTTAGGTATGTTTCTAGAATTAACCTATCAGTCAAAGTCTGCAAATGGGGGGAAGTATGGCATTGGATAGGAGCTTAGTCTCCCTATCCATGCAAGAAGAGATGGGGGGAAAGTAGGAATCAGCCTTCCCAGGAAGCCTAGACAGGAAGCACCAGAAGAGGAGCTAAGTCTCATCTATTATAAGGCTGCATTTACAGAACCTTGTAAGTCTAAAAGTAGAAATCTCCCACCCTCTCTTTTACAGCCTGAGAAAATAGGATTTTTTTTATGCAACCTCAGGCTAGCCCTTCTTTTATCTGATTGTTCCCTAGGCAGCATCTCTTCCTCCCTCCTCCCAAAGTCATTCCACACACCATTACAATATGTCATTGACTAGGAGCGTGAGAGGGAGACTTCCTATCTTGTTGACTGCAGAAGTGTTATAGTGATTAAGGTGTTGGATTAGAACTTCTGAAATTCAGAGTCAAGTCTGTACCCAGCCACGGAAGCTCAGTGGGTGACTTTGGGCTCATTGCTCTTTCTTCGCCTAATCTACCCCAAGGGCGGTGGGGAAACGTTGGAGGAGATGAAGTTATGTTTGCTGCTGTGAGTTCCTGGGGAGCAACTGCCTTTTAACACATACATTTTCTGCACTTTGGAAACATGAATCTCAACCACACATATACCCCCGTGAACACTGGTTCTCTGCACCAAACTGAAACAGATTTTGTTCCTAATGTCTAAATTACAGATATTCTAGTCTGCAGGACTGAAATCTTGGTCTTCCTTACACTTGGTGATGATCCCATTGCTTTTCATTCATGTTTTGTTCTTTTTTTTCTCAAGCAATTTCACTGATCACATTGCCATGTATCCAAAGTATGCCTGAGCATTTAAACCTGACTCCAGTTATATAGGAGCTACTCACAGAAAGCAGTTTCCATGTGGTTTGGGATAATATTTATAAACATTCCGATGTATTAGTACAGAACAGAATGCTTAAGAAACCTAAATTCTCCCTTATCCATTCTTGAGAACTTCACTTAATCTCCTAATGACATCTTAATTTCTTTATTTAGAATAATTGGATTGAGATGGCAGGGTACAAAACTGACATGTGCATCTATTGTTTGAGTTGAAATAGCAGGCTATATAATATTAATTATTTCTTTTACCTTTTCACTTTTTGAACTAGCATACTATATTTGAATTCAGCTAACATGCATTATTGATAACACTTTTAAGAGTCAGACAGGATAGATAATATTAAAAAATAGATATAATCCGTGTATCTGTAGTATACGTATGAATCAGGTTCCTCTTCAACATTGCTACTTAGAGTTTGGGTGATGGAAATAACCTGTCTAAATTATTTGGATGATAAATACTTGGCAAATTTCAGATGAAAACTTATTCTGATAATTCTAATTTGATTGAGAAATTCCATGGTATACATGTTTTTATATGTCTAAAGAAAGTGAATAATAACAAAATTCTCATAGTGATCTAGTTTTCTGACATGATCTTCATAAGATCTCTCTAGAGTGGGATGACATTATTGTTGTTACTAATTATTGGGGATCTGAAGATAACGGATTTTGGCTTATTTAAAAACAATCCAAAGAGTTTATTACTGAGCAGTTACTAGAACTAGGTTAAAACTAAGGCTTGTAAGCACAATGTAAATAATAAGGAAGGATATATTAAGATCCATATTTTGTTTTAAGTAACCTCTGTTTGGATACTTAATGAAATAAAAGGAAAGGTACTTTATGCAATAAAATAAATGTTTTTTTATTTTGTGGTCTATTGGTTATGTTGACTAAGAATTCTGGAAATTTAAAGATCTAACACATTTAGAAATAAGAAATGAGGGGAGGTTTCTGTATAAGTGTCACTCTAATATTTTTCTCAACAAAATGCTGAATATAATCATTTGATTAATTTATTTATGATACTGATATGAAACCAACAATTAGATATCTATCAAAAACTATCGTGCTTGAATGGTCATTCTCAACAACCCAGATAGGTTTGCTATGAATATCTGCTGGTGCAATTTTGTGTATTTACAGGAGATTTTTCTCTATCGTATCAAATTAATATCCCCCCTCCCCCAATATCATTGACCCTGATTGTGGTTGGTTGAAAAAAGTGACTTATGACCGTTTTTCATACTTACAATTGTTGCAGTATCTCTATGATCAAAATTTGGATGCTATGCAGTATCTCTATGCAGTATCTCTATGATCAAAATTTGGATGCTTGGCAATTGGCATGTATTTATGACAGTTGCGGTATCCCAGGGTCATGTGATCATTGTTTGTGACCTTCTGACAAGCAAAGTCAATGGGAAAGCCGGATTCACTTAACCAACTGTCTTACTAACTTAAAAGCAGTGATTCACTTAACAGTTGTGGTCAGGTCATAAAATGAGGCAAAAACTCACTTAACAATTGCCTTGCTTAGCAATGGAAACTTTGGGCTTAATTGTGGTTGTACATCAAGGACTACCTATATAACCATTGCACAGGTTCCCCATTGGCTCCCAAAGTTGCTGCAAGAACCACATACATAAGACTTTCCTAAAAACTAACAGGTGAAGGGGGACATGATGTTCCAGAGGATGGGAGCCACCATAGAAAAGCCACATAGTCTGGATCTTGTCCGATGGAACTCATTAGCAGATGGACCCAGAATATACCTCTTATGCTGGACCTGATGAGATAGATAGATGTGATCAGGTAGATTTAGCATGAAGATTAAAACAGAATTGACACGTTTCATCATATCTAAATTGAAAGGAATTTATCTAGGCAGAATTCAACTGGACAAGTTGTAAAAATAATTACTGGGTATTTATAATTTGGAACTGTAGAAACAAAAACTGTTTTATTTGGTAGAAGAAAAACAAAAATGGCAAGTAACAAGGTCTGTAGGATCACTAAGTGCTCTATTAAGGAAATAATAATCTATAAAGACAAATGGTAGAATCCCCAAAAAACCCAGGATGAATTATATTGATATGCTTCGTAATGGCACCTGTCTGAAATTGTATTTAATGATTCACAATCATTACAGGTTTCTAGAATATATGTTTTTAACCTAAATTTGGCCACTTTTAGTCCATTTTAGCTATTTTTGCATATTAAAGATTCTGTCTTGCTGATCATTCCAGTCAATTATCTGATTCATGGGGCATTTTGTGGGTAGCTTGTTGGATTCATTTCCCTTTTTTGTTTTTCTGAGATAAATAACAAATCTCTTATAAGCAGCATTGTAGAAATCCACGGCTCTGAGAGAATATAAAACATGTAATAGAGCAGTTTGCATTCTTATTGTTATCTAAATCTCTCTTTAGTTACAGACAGTTTGCACCTGTTCAGTTTCACTGGATATGTAGGCTAGGGAATTCTGAACAAGTATGATCAAAAATAAGAAAGAAGGCTGAAGACCTTGGAAAAGGGACCCATTTGATGTAACGTTCTGGCCAGAAATTGTTATCCTGATAAATAGCATTGGAATACCCTCTATGCCAGTGGTGGCGAACCTATGGCACGCGTGCCAGAGGCGGCACTCAGAGCCCTCTCTGTGGGCACGTGTGCTGTTGCCCCAGCAGAGTTCGCCAGAGTAGCGAGCACATGGCATTGGAAGTGACAGGGCAGGAAGTGAGCGAGCAAGCAGTGTTGGCCCCCTGGGGATGCCCCAGAGATGGCGAGGGACTGGCCCCAGCCACGCTCACCCAGTCTGCCATGACCACTGCAGCCACGCCCACCCAGTGGGCCACACACACACCCCGAGGGCACCACAATGCTGATGCAGCAGCCTTGGCACTTTGTGATAAATAAGTGGGTTTTGGGTTGCAGTTTGGGCACTCGGTCTCTAAAAGTTCGCCACCACTGCCCTATGCATTTAGTCAGCTAAGACAGAAATGGCGGGCAAGTGCACATGTGCATCCCCACTTGCGTGAGCAGTGGGTACATGTGCATGCTCCATTTGTGTGAGCGGCGGATGCACGTGCCCGCCACTTGCGCAAATGGAGCTGCGCACACGTGCCCATGCGAAACAATCCCCTCTCCTCCCCTCGCTGGAAGGTTGGGGAACTCTTGAGTTAAGGGAAAGGCTGGAAACATCAGGAAACTATACTTGGAAACAACTGGATGAGTAAATAATGCACTTATCCTTCTGTACTTACTATTCCAACCTGAGCTTAGTTTTCATGGTCCAAATGCGCCACATGTTGTCCAGGTGTAAGAGTTCCAAGTCAGGTTTGGTGATGTATTCCGTCTCCTAAATCATATTAGGGTGAAAAACATGGAATATGGGGTACTTATTAACTTCGTTACATAGCTTTATTATTAAAAATGAGAAGAAAGCACCATTTCCATTAAGGAACTCTGCAGAGATCACCTCTGAAAATTAACCACTACCCCACCCCACCAGCAAGCCATTATTAAAAGATAAAAGTGGAACGTTGATGCTTATGAACAACACAAAAGCATTCTGAATATTGATTGCTTCTAGTTCACCATTCAGAAAGATATCCATTTTATCTCTCCCTGCCAAGAATCGGACCATGCATTGAATCACCTATTGGATACAGACTCTGCTCCTTTGTAGTATGGGCTGACTGTTCTCTGATGTTTGGATTGTAATGTATGCTACCTTCGCTGTCAGAGATATATTCAGTGCTCTGGGATATATAGAACTTGAAGCAATGGGGAAATTCTGCCACATATACCATATCATATTCAAATACTGCCTTTAATGTATAAATCTGGCTCTATTAAAAGCCAGATATGCGACTTGCAACTATTCCTGTATATCTGCTCTCAATCAAGAGAGAAAAGGAGGGGGTTCCCCCCCTCTTTCTCCCTCCCTCCCTTTGGTTTTTTTTTTTTTTTTGCTTTGCATATGTTAAACTGATGCAACATGCACCCAGGGCATCACTTCAGAGAGAGTTGTTCCATAAATATATACTTCCCTCTTATGTACTTATATGCCAGATGTAGCTGAAGAAAGATTGGGGGCAGGGAAGGGAACCCTAGAAAAGTCTGCTGTGCATATATATATAGCATTCATGAAAATATCTGACCAATGAGTTTGACTTCCTCCAAAAACAGAATCGTTATTTGAAACTTATTTGTAGCTTTGATTTGCTTTGATTATTGAATGTTGGTTACACCGCAAATAAAGCATGAAGCTCTGCTTATGTAAAATTCATAAAATAATAAAGGAGCCTAAAAACAAATGAACACTTGACATGGAAACATCAGAACCAAAATGTTGGAAATCCCCCCACCCCACCACCCCCAAAAAAAAACCCGTCGTGAAAACTGCTTTGCAGAGAAAAAAAATGAGGTTCTCGGTCATTCACCAGCAACGTTCTTCCCTGTCTGAAACTGTAACTTGTGAGAAAGCATCAGGGCTGCTGCTATTTTTTTCTTTATGGAAAACTGGTCTGAATTTTGAAGTAAAAACACGGGAACAAAGGAAATAGTTTTTGAGTAGAGTCAGTCTTAAGTTAGCCTTTGACCATTTGATACATTCCATGCTGAAAAGGAAGTTAAATGGGGGGGGAAAATCAAGCAGGACACTGGTAATGTTTTCCACATTTGAATTTTAATACATAAAACAGGCAATAAAACGTTGGCCAGCTGCAGTAAATAAAGTAGCAGTGGGAGGTATGGACCGGAAGCTTGTTCAGAACGGCCTGGCTGAGTTTCTTTGCCCACTATACACCTTCGTCTTTTGTCAGCTGTGGACCTCTTGATTATGGAAGCAGAAATGTATCAAAAGTAACTTGATTTTTCTTTTTGCCTAGATTATAATTTTACAGAAAGGTGTTTTTTTTTTTGTCAAATAACCAACACAAGCCCAACAAAACCAATACGCTGTACTTTATTATTGAATAACAATGACAACAACAGGAAGAAAAATATACTAAAGAGAATAAAAAGAATGATGTCTCTGACTTAACCTCCCAAAACCGTATCTAGTGAGAATTAAAAAAAACAAACATTTGTAAAGGTTTTTCCCCTTTTTGTCTATCACACCCAACCCCACTGACTTACATATCTTCTCTTTCAAATTAGAAACCTTGAATGGCCAAAAGGGACTTTTCACATCAGCGAATCCGGTCCTCTGCTTGGTATTCTTTTCCACAATCAATCCCTGATAGATAAGCATAAACTCATTTGCAGGTAAATTGTCCCCATCCCTGCCCCCTTAATATTTCTTACCGTCAGGAAATTCCTTCATATCTACTTTATTTTCATTTAATCTGTTAGTCTTTGTCCCGATCTCACTTTTAAAAAAGGATAAGACCTATCCTTCTTGCACATGACAATGTTTTTAGACTTTTATAGACTTTTGTCATATTTCCCTCAATTCTCTATCTAGCTCCTTTAGGAATATCTCTTCCTAATTGATCGGTCCTTTTAAGCCTCTTCAGAACAATGATGATTTTTATTTTTTAAAAAAAAATTCAAAATGCCCCTATCTCAGCACAGTATCATAATCCACAGTTTACAATATTTGGTAGCTCCCCAAAAGAAACCTATGGAGATGCATTTTATTTTCTGGGTACAGAGTCCGAAAGGAAGCTTACGCAATCCTGGGTTTCATATTTAATTTTCAATAATTTTGTTCCCAACTTTAACCTAATTCTGAGTATTGGTAACATTTTTAACCTCCCTCTTTTGTTCTTCTGTCTGATTACATTGAATCTACTCTTTATACAAGCTGTTTGGGAAAGCAAGGTTATTTATTTGCTAATCCAATGGTAAAAATATGTTTTCTATATTGACAGTTACATTTTCCTAATATTTTATTCAAGTAAAAGGAAGTCTCTCTTTTTTTTCTCCAGAAGATAATTTCCATCTCATCTTTCCTTCTTTTTTCTTTTCCATTTCTTCAAGCAGGGAGGAAGATGAGTAGGTGGATGAGAGGAGCTACTTCCCTTTTATCTTAATACACTAAGAATAAATGATAGTACAGTACTGCCGTTCTAAGCCAAGCGTTCTTTAACCTCTGAAATAGAATCATTTCTGGGATTTCGGTGAGAGTATTAAATTATGGCTTATTCTTGTTCACAGCCTTGAACTCATATTTATTTGCACTACCATTCTAAAAGATTGCAGGATTAATTACTAGCCACAGGCTCATTCCTGTAACAGTCCTTGTTCCAATGACAATCTTCTGTAAAAGAAAGCAGTTAACTAGTTCCCAGAAACATCTAGTTGATAGCTGGTGAGCTTCCAGGACTGTGACTTTAATCTTTTTTTCCACACCAAACATAAAATGGAATAGGGTAATTCTGATAGCTTTTTCTCTATTATTCAGAGACCATCTCTGAGTAGCCAGGACCATAAATGATCGCCTTGCTCTCCTTTTACCTGAATCAGTATACCAGCTGTCCCATCTCTACTCACTAATTGCACTGCCATTCAGTCACGAAGTAACTCTGATGTGTGCCATGCATGCACCCCATTGTGCATGCTTTTGGCCGTAGAGGTGAAGATGCCTGGTTGCGTAGTGTCATTGAAATAACGACTTTAGAAAGTTCATTGTAATTGACACCTACAGAACCTGAAACAGATCACTGAAAACCGCAATATTGGCAGGAGAACTCAGAACTCGATTATTTAAGATCTCAATGCATGTTTGTTACAGTCTTCTTTAGGGTTGTTGAAGAAATTTGTTTGGTATGATCCACTCCAGCAACCCCAGCTTGATCAGGGATGGTGGGGCAAGTGCATCATAATGTTTTTGCACAAATGGTATAAGTTACATATTATATATCACTCACCTGATAATATGACTGACACAAACTATAATTTATGTCATCCGCATAATGATATATATGATACCACCATGGCTTCTACTGAAAAGTATGCCTGGAGAAACCTATGCTGAGAAGAGCTAGTCTTGAAAATATGAAATATTTTTACCTGGCATCTATAAACCATGGAAATACAGTATATAGTAACGTACCGAAGCATCTTCACAAAATGTTCATTTTTTGGCTGCTGTCCATCTAATTCAGAAGTTGAGGGTGCACCAAGTATAATTTTTGAAGAAGATTCTGATAATTTGACATTTATAGGGGCAAATAGCATTTCAGAGAACTGAAGACTATAACAGCCTCCCTTCAAAACCCTTCCAGAGTGTCAAATTGCAATTTTGAGTATGACAGAAAAGGAAATTTAGGGAATACATCAGGAGTCATTTTAGTAGAGTTCTCAGATCTAAATTGTCCCCTCATTTGCAACTTGCCCCATCCCAAAATTGCTCCAGAGCAATGAAAAATGGTTCGTAAAACTTTATGGAGAATGTAAAATCAGCAAAAGTCATTTCTTATTTCATTTTAACAGCCATTCTAGGATGCTGTGAATAGAATTTATTCTGTTTATGGAACAACATCCTTAAATCTAACCTGCTTTTAAGTTAGTATTTAAGCTGCTATTAGTGTTATTGCTTCTTCAGCAGGATAACATATAGAAAAACTGGTTGTAGACATGTTTTATTTAAACATTTAAACATTAATTTATAATTCACCCTTAGGAAGTATTGTAGCGGTTGGAGTGCAGGTTGGCACATGTATCCAAATCAAAAGAAGAAACCAATTTAAAATTATTTTAAAGGCTGTATCTTCACTAAATTAATATAAGACTCTCTTTATATGTTCTATTTAGTATTATCATAACAATGCAAGTATGCTGCCTTTTTATTTAAAAAAAGCCTTTCACAAAAGGCAAAGCATTTTATTACAATGAGCATTTTAAAAGCAACTGCGGCAAATCATTTTATATGTTTAAGGATTACCTAATTTAGTTAGTATTACTAATTCTGTGTAATTATATCATACACTTAAGATCCTTTTTTAAAAAAAAAAAAGGCTTGTGTTGTTGATTGGGGGAAAAGGGTAATCCAGTCATTTTTTAAAGACACTTAAAATCCTAATATAATGATTTCATTCATTTCAAACAACCTAATTAGGCGCATTGTTAAAATACTAGTGTTCCATTTCCAAGTTTTAATTCCACATTAGCCCATGATCCATGTTTTTCTACCTACAGATGGATCTGTTGTACAGCTGGGTGTGTGAAAGTTATTGGTGAATGGATGCCTGTGAGTTAACATTTCTCCAGCACTGTCCTGATGCCTGTTTCCCCTGTAGAATAGATGAGAAACAGCTGGCTTTTGTTTAAAAAGCCATTTTGGTAAAATGTCTGAATAACAAGGTGTAGAGGTGAGGTCACCATTCAACAGGTGCTTAAAAAACAAGTGGGGAATAAAGGAAGAGACATGAGCTGAGATGCGAGGATAATCTGACCAGCTACATAATTTCATGGTTTATTTTTACTCAAGTGATTTTTATCAATAGGTTTTTGCTCTTAGCTGAATGCTAATATCTTTAACCTTCTTGCTTTTCAGATCTTGAACCTCTCCTGATTCCACCAGTATATAAAATGAATAATTATCCCTATAGGCAGAACATTACTGCTCTTATTGTACTGACAGCAGAAAAGCTATGTTTCCTATGATAGCTTTCCTCACTTTTTCAAACACAACAGTTGTTGCAACCTGTGTGCTATCCGAAGCATGCCAGAATAACTCATTAATATGTTCTTGGAACACAGGAAATGAACAGTAACGGTAGACTGAGAGAGCATCTTCCATAAAATAGCATCCCGAAAGACAGAGCTCTCCTCTAATGTATTAAAACATTACAAAACTGTCCATTTGCTGTATAAACGCAGAGGAAATGCATTTCCTCCCGTGGGTTATTATTAACATCTGTTTGTCCAGTAGGGACTCCAGTTTAGCATTGTTATTTTTTTTTTGTTTTATTTTATTTTTTTGCATTTCCAGAAGAAAATTGGTTAGGGAAGTTGGCTCTTGCCATTGAGTTGATTTGCAGTGCCAAATAAAACATCCTTTTACTTGGAGTTCATGGGTCTGTGTTGAGCAATAATAATAATAATAATAAAAGATTGCCCGAGGCCACCCACCCACCCTTGTCTTAAAAACAAAATAGAAAGAGCATGGAGAAATATATGGAGCAGTGCCATGCTGTTTTCTCTTAAGAGCATGCAGGAATACAAGAATCGCTTCCCATCCACCCACCCACCCCCCATTTATAGTTGGTCTCTGCCTAGATTTAAGACGTGGCATTCTTCCTCGCTCTCTCTTACAGACTAAACCTCTGCTCTGCCAGTTTTGAGTTAGGTCTAAATAGATTTTGCATATGACCACTACTCACAGAAGTATTTTCATAAGCTTTTAGAAAGCTGTTTATAACCCTGTGGTACTTTTCTGTATTAAAAGAAAACTGTTAAACTTTTCTCTTTTTTCTTGATTTAATGCTGCTCAGACTGACTCACACACTCTCTCACCCCCCTCCCTTGTTACAATGAAGTCCTTTCTTTTGCTTTTGATCTTATTTATAGCTTAGCCACCAGTCATATGGAAACTATTACTGTATAGCATGGAGATGAAAGACTTTCAGTTTAGTTAAATAAGAGTGAATAATTTGAACCAACAATATGCACGCAGAGTGTGAGAACCTGACTTTGCTGAGGTGTCCTTCGTTATTCTCTTATTACAAACTGGATGTTTATAAGGCCTTTAGATAAAATCGGCTTTCCACCCAACTTACATATTTGGGCGATCTTGGAATCTTGTAATATACTTCAGTGTTCCCTTACCATTTCTTTTTTTTTCCTGGCTTTTCCTTGTTCGTTGTTATGTCCACTTGGATTTCATTTTACATTGTTGTTCAGACACGGGTCCCCAACCCCCCGTCCGTGGACCGGTACCGAGCTGCAGCATGCCAGCAACCGGGCCACACAAACAAGCAAAGCCCCATCCACGGGATGCAGGCAGCACACAAAACCACGCACTCTCTGGTCCACGGAAAAACCTTTCTCCACGGAACCGGTCCCTGGTGCCCAAAAGGTTGGGGACCTCTGTGTTAAGAGACTACCTTGTGCATAGGAATCTTTCATATATTTTTTTGCTTAGGGTATTCTCCAAAATGTGAAAAATTGCTTTTCAAATACGTTATCAAATCAAAATATCCCCCAGATCCTTAGAAATCCTATCCATATCCCACGCCAGTCATACACGTACAGTATATGCCTAGGTACAGAGGTTGCCTGGCACATGTAAACCTGATTGTGACAAATTGTAATCACCTTTCTGTGCTAGAGATTACAGTTTTCCTTCAGCAGACCTAATTTTGGCAACCACTATGGAGATTGCCATGTTTCTAGCAGCAGCTACAGTTTGCAGAAGTCAGATATTATTATTATTATTATTATTATTATTATTATTATTATTATTATTATTATTATTATTATTATTATTATTTATTATTATTATTTATTATTATTATTATTATTATTATTATTAATAATAATAGCTGTTCCATAATAATAATAATAATAATAATAATAATAATAATAATAATAATAAAGTTAGAAGGGACCTTGGAGGTCATCTAGTCCAACCCTCTGCTCAGGCAGGAAACCCTATACCATTTCGGACAAATGGCTGTCCAGTCTCTTCTTAAAAACTTCCAGTATTGGAGCATTCACAGCTTCTGGAGGCAGGTTGTTCCACTGGTTAATTGTTCTAACTGTCAGGAAATTTCTCCCTAGTTCTAAAGTTGGTACCCTCTTTTCAATATTAATTGTTTCAGGTTTCTGTACTTTAGATTTTGAATCGGTTTTGCATTGGTTTGGGATGGCAAATAAGATTGAGACTAAGCAAACTTCTTTTTACATAAATTAGTCACATCTTTTGTAGCATGTTTTACAGTGCTGCTTATATCAGAAATCCACTACCTACATACTGGTTGACATCATCTTCTTTGATTGATAGTAGCATAATTGCAATTTTTTTCCCCATGCATTCTGAATGTGGAAATCGGGAGAAAACCAACAGAAAAAGCCTACTTCAGCAGTTTTGGCAGAAAATGCACATTTTGCTAGTTATCATTGAAAGTCCAATAATAACTTTCTTTTGTTGGACCTAGAGATTTTTTTTTCCTCCTGCTCTGACCCCCCCATCCAAAGTTCTGCTTTGGTTTTCAGCCATGGTGGCTTTCAGTCAAAAGAGCCTATGACATCAGTGGTTTAGAGAGAGATTTAAGCATTTCTCTCCATGGAATCTTTGGGGTTTTTAAAAAAAAAAAATGATTGGAAAATGTCCCTCAATAAACAATACGTGAAGGTTTGCTCAGAAACACACATATCTGCCTAACCAGCAAGGTGATGTGCTTCCCATTGTTTGCTCATGTATTTTTCATTCAGAATCTTTTAAGACTTTTTTTGTGATTTTTGTCTTGAAAAACCTTGAAAATCACTCAGATTGCCTATATTATGTTGGAACAAGAGGGCAATGAACAAGGTTCTGTTTTGAAAAACAAATATAATTAAAAAAAAATAATTATATATTGTTGTGTAATACAAACATGCTTGGAAAGATGCTAAACTTAGCTGTTCCTTAAAAAATATTTTACTGTTTAGTTTTTCTCTCCTGTTTCCTCTCCTTTCTGTTTTCTCTTACCCTCCTTGAATACCTCAGAGAGACTGAAACTTAAAATAAACATTGACAGCCAATTGATTAAAACGGCTAGAGATCCATTCTGAATTCTATATTTCTATAGTTCCAATCAGAAGTAAGTAAGTCATATGGTAGGTTGATGTTATAGCCTCAAGTTGCAAAACTATGGGTGATTATTTTGAATTAAACCCTATTAAACTTAATGGAGCTTAATGTCTATGGAGATTCTCAATCATCCAGATCATGATTGTTCCAAAGGTGCTTTTTTAAAAGGCAACTGGACTTTATCACAGTCCTTTCGGCAGTTCCAAGAATGTTCCATATCCATTTGCACTATTCAGATGACCCTGAGGGCACAGATAAACCTCCAAGTGGCCTCAACGACTCTCAGAAAGAGTGCTAATGACCAGATGACTGCAAGGAATATAAATCCTTCCATCAGCCATCATTCAGTCAGAACTGAAGAAGCTTCTTGGATGAGAAGTGAAATATCTTCTAGGAAAAGCAAAGTCCAGTTGCCTTTTGAAAAAGCATCCTTGGGACTTAAAGGAGCTTATTAGACATATATAGAATTGAATGTAGATTCCCAGGCTGTGAGTTGTATAATTGTGCTGTGCGCTCAGTAACTGAATGTTGCCATATTTTCTTTGGTTGAGAATGCCAAATTCCAAAGATACACCCATTTTCTCCCACTTTGCTTTCTTCAGAGAACTGGTTTTAATTCTCAAATTACATTGCAAAAATAAGAATACTTTTGAAGTTCTCTTAGAAAGAAAGAGTTAACTTTAAGCAACAGCAGAATACACTTCTCATAACTTCATAAGAAACCTTCCATTGTTTTAATTTTTTACAGCTTTTATCTGCTGCCCACAATTCACAAACTTCAGAGTGCCCATCTGGGTGTAATAAAAGTTAACATTTGGACGAGTATTTCCTACCACTTTTAAAGATGTACTTTTAGAACTAAATATTTTTTTTCCACTTTAGAGCAAATAAGTTTCTTTGTTTTGATATAACAGATATCAAGTCACTGTAACTGAAATCTAGCCCTTTGAGATTGTCAGGTGTAACTGACATTTCATGAGGAGTTTACAATTCAAAGACACCTAAACGGTTTTCTGTGTCAGTGGTTGTATAATTAAACGGATAATGCATCAACTTTTCTTTCTCTGTTTACTGGGGCAAAATGATCTCATGTATCAAACATGTATACAAATAATTAATGTGAATAAGCTTCTTGTGCTTGCTTGTACAGATGTAGTCTACTGCCAGAGTACAAAGACATAGATATGTGCATAAGGAAAATCTACATTCAGGAAGATAACCAAGCCAATAAAATTATCCAAGCCAAATAAGATGTAGAAAATAATCTAATTGTTTGCTTAAGTACTTGTGATTCAGCTGAACTTAGCAGGTTCTTGATGGCTCAGAAATTCAATTACCAATGCCCTTCCTTCTGCTTTGAGTTTGGGATTCTCTAGATTACAAAGACAGAAGAGAGATGGAGAATAGGACAGACTACAGGTTTTTTTCCCCCAGATGTTTGTTTGAATGGTTCTGCTTTACATACTAAATCATTGAGTGCAGCTGCTACACCTTTTGCGCCAGTGTTACACCAGTGGTAAAGAAAATATGGGATGGAGTTGAGTGGAATAGAATAGAATAGAATAGAATAGAATAGAATAGAATAGAATAGAATAGAATAGAATAGAATAGAATAGAATATTCTTTATTGTGGGTGTAGTATACTTAGATTTCAGTAAGGCATTTGATAAAAGTATACCACAACCTACTCCTTGGTAAGCTAGAAAAAGGTGGAATAGACAACATTACCACCAGATGGATCTATAGCTGGCTGGCAAACCATACTCAACAAGTAGTCCTCAATGGCACCACATCCACATGGAGAGAAGTAAGCAGTGGGGTACCACAAGGTTCCGTCTTAGGCCCAGTACTCTTCATCATCTTCAATGACTTAGATGAGGGAATTGAAGGGGAACTCATCAAACTTGCAGATGACACCAAACTGGCAGGAGTAGCGAACACTTCAGAAGACAACTCAGGATCCAAAAAGATCTTGACAAACTTGAACAATGGGCCCTATCCAACAAAATGAGTTTCAATGTGGAGAAAAGCTAAGTGTTACATTTAGGCAGGAAAAATCAAAGGTACAAGTACAGGCAAGACCTGGTTTAAAAACAGTAACTGTGAAAAGGACCTTGGAGTCCTAGTGGACGATCACTTGACTATGAGCTGCAGGACTTGGGTTTGGCTAGTCTAAAGAAAAGAAGAAATAGGGGAGACATGATAGCAGTATTCCAGTATTTGAGGGGCTGCCACCAAGAAGAGGGAGTCATGTTATTCACAAAAGCACCAGAGGCCAGGACAAGAAACAGTGATTGGAAACTGATCAAAGAGAGAAGCAACCTGGAATTAAGGAGAAACTTCCTGACAGTGAGGACAATTAACCAGTGGAACAGCTTGCCTCCAGAAATCGTGGACGCTCCATCACTGGAGATTTTTAAGAAGAGGCTAGACAGTCACTTGTCTGAGATGGTATAGGTCCTCCTGCTTGAGCATGGGACTGGACTAGAAGACCTCCAAGGTCCCTCCAGCTCTATTCTATTATTATTGGCCAAGTGTGATTGGACACACAAGGAATTTGTCTCCGGTGCATAAGCTCTCAGTGTATATAAAAGCAACAAATGAAATTCTGGAGGCAATCACAAGCCAATCCTGCCTTGAAGTATTTTTACTGATCATTTTTCAAAGCATGCATAACCCTAATACCCAAACCATTGAGAGATGTTGAAGCAGGACTGCTTCTTCTCCCATTCAATTACTTAACATTCAGTAGCAATAACTTTAGCTCAGAAACTGTTGTCTAGGTTTTCAGATTCCATAATCCAAAGGATCCCACAGGCAAAGTGGCCATCATCTTCATTCATAACCAAAGTGTTTCTTCTAAAGGTGTAGCTTCTTTGGTGATGAAAGTGCCTGATGGTGATGTCCTTATGCCAAGTTCTAAAGTGTTGATATAGGCTAGTTACTATCTAGCCAGACATTACTAGGGAGAAAAAGATCACTCTTCCGAGAGCAAACCATTTCTGCTTTACATAGCATCCTTGTGCTTTCAGGTTTGCATGTAGTGCATCTTTCTAGAATTGGAAAGATTGTGGTTCTTTCTCTTAGTCGTGTTCATCTACACCTAAACACCTGAAGGCCCTTGGGCAGCATCTTTTTTACTCAGCAATTTTCAGTGTTGCACAGAACAACAGCAGCAGCATCTGGAATCTTCATGTTGAGATCTTATTTATTTTCAGCTGAACTTTTTTTTTCATCAGAATATTTTACTTTTGGTGCTTTGAAAGCAAAAAAAAAGGCTACATATCATATTGCTAGTTTCGGGCTTCATAGTACCTTCCTTAAGTCATGCATTAGAAGTTGGCAAAGAGAAATATATTTACATTGTGTTGTTGTTGTTGTTAGTTGCAAAGTTATGTCCAACCCATCACGACCCCATGGACAACGTTCCTCCAGGCCTTCCTGTCCTCTACCATCTTCTGGAGTCCATTTAAGCTCACGCCTACTGCTTCAGTGACTCCATCCAGCCACCTCATTCTCTGTTGTCCCCTTCTTCTATTGCCCTCCATCTTTCCCAGCATTAGGCTCTTCTCCAGTGAGTCCTTCCTTCTCATTAGGTGGCCAAAGTA
>NW_015388471.1:56335-81335 GCF_001527695.2 Protobothrops mucrosquamatus
ACTATGTGGCTATGTCTGTGTAGTTTAATCGGCAACAATGAAGTGGTCTTTGCCATTGCCTTTTTCAGAGATGGTTTTCAATTTCCTAGTCTTCTCTGTAGCCCTGGGATTTATTTCTTGGTTGATTTCCATCCAAGCATAAACTCGGTTTGACTCTTGTTTCATTTTTTGAGATCAGCCCAAGTTAGCGAAGCACTGTTACCTACTTGGGCAATTTGAATTAAACGAATTCAGATATGTCTTGAATAATTTCTTTTTATCCTCAGGACATAATTTGGAGAGCCAGTTTGGTATAGTTGTTAAGGCATCAGGCTAGAAACCAGGAGACTTTGAATTAGCTCTGTCTTAGGCACAAAACCAGCTGGGTGACCTTGGGCCAGTTCCTCTCTCTCAGCTCTAGGAAGAAGTCAATGGCAAACAATATCCAAAAACTGCAGGGACTTGTCCATGTGGTCACTAGAAGTCAAAAATTGACTCAAGGAACAAAGAGAGGGAGGGAAAGAGAGAGAGAGAGATACTATAGATAACATTTAATTGAAAATGTCATGAAATGAGGCAAATAAACATTTATTTCTTTGTGGTTTGTATCTTGCTCTTGTTACTTTATAAGTAACAAATGCCAGCGAACATACCTGATACTCCTTCCTCCTATTTTCCTTACAACAACCCTGTGAGATGGGCTGGATTGACAGAAAGTGTCTGGCTCAAAATCACCCAGCTGGTTTTCACACCTAATGTGGGACTAGAACTCACAGGTTCTCTGATTTCAGCACCTTAACCACTAGACCAAACTGACTCTCATTTTGTCATCTTCATCATTTCCAACATTAGCATTGAAAAGATACCAGCCGGCAGGTGCAAGGATAACCATCGGAAGGCTAAATAAATCATTCTGAGTCTGACAGACTGAGTCAGCGTAAAAACTGATTTGAACATAGACAAATTGTACCAGAGCAGGACTGCATGGATTCCTTTACATCATCCGGCCTTGCCATAATTATTTGCCCTCACTGAAATTTCTCCAGAAATAAATTGGCCTCTTAACATCTGGAAGCCTTCAAGGCCTGCAAAAAGTAGCTTGATCATGACCAGGCTGACCTTTGGACTCTACTCAAACTACATAGAAGTAGAGCAATCAACACTTGGCAAAACATTCATATCTATTATGTGAAACAGGAGCTGAGTAAGTCAGGTCTTCCTTCATTTCGCGGACACATTTGCTCATCACATGGCTGAAGAAATTGACATATGACATATGAAACAATCTCAGAGTCTTTCTCTGTTGTTGTAAATATGTTTCCACTGTTCCCCTCATTTGTTGATTATTTATTTATTTACTTACTTGCTTACCTACAGAGGTCTTATGGACCAGTCCAATCAAGTGTCTCTGAATGGCCTACAAATTCCCAAATCCTTAGTTTCAACCAAATAATCAAAGATTAAAATCTAGATCATGTATTAGAAAGCAAGCATATAAATCAGGAATCAAATATTCAAAAACATAATTAAAAACAATTACTCATCCAGAAGAATAGCCACCACAACCCTGTTATTGGCCATCATTAGATGTCGAATATCTTGACACAAACAGTAGGAAACATTCATTTTTTAAAAAACCCTTTTTCCCCCCTCCATTATCTTGCTTTTTGAGTTTTTTCCATGAACAGAAAAATCAGATTTTGATCATATCCAAGATCTTAGTTAGGAATGGGCCATAAAACCTGAGATGTAGACAAACCATTAGTTATAATAAATGCAGATCAGCAAAATGATTTCTCAACCTGAATACTCCTACATCTCTATTCCTTCATATACATATCTTGGGACTGCCTGCTCCCAAGAGTTCTATCCAACTAACTAGGCCAGGAAGAAAAAGCTGCTATGGATCCCCTCTCCTAAAAATGCCATCTACAGGGATCTTGGAATTGGGTCTTCTTAATCAGTGCCTCCATCCTTTGGAATAGTATCTCCCTGGAGGGTCAAACTTAACTCAGTACTGTTGGGGTTCATAAATGTAAGTAAAATATGGTTATTTCAGCAGCTCTGAACAGTAGCATAGTTAAGGTTTCTTGTCAGAAAACAAGGTTGTTACTTTCTCAATGGTTGCTGGTTTGATGTGCGTATCTGTAGGTGTATACATATACCTGTTTTAATTTTATTTACATATAAGTAGGATTGTAAACTGCTCAGACCTAGTCAGTTATTGGAGCAGCATATAAGCCTGCTAAATAAAGGCATGTCCACATAGATTAAGAAATAATTTTTTGAGTTGACTTTTAAGGATTGGAGCTCTCTTCTTTTCATAGGATGGACAAGACAAAATTCTGGTTCGACTAGATACAACTAGTCATCCATAATTGACATCCATAATTGTGGAATTTTTCACATCAATATAAATCCACTTTTGCAGATTACTTCTGAAAATCCAAGAAAACATTTTGAGTTCTTCAGAGTTCTTCTCTGTCTATTTCTCTCTTGTTTCTATTTTCGCAAAATACTTAAGAGTATAATCTCTTGGAGAACAACAACAATCTTCCTTCCCAACCTTCCTTTCCACCTTCAGGGAGGTTGAAATCTAATTCCCACCAAGGTGTCTCTTATTTCATGGCATGAATGGCATGACAATAAAGTACCTGCATACCTGGCTTCAAAAACATATTCAGAAGCTCATGGTTGCTCATCACCTTGGAGAGAGGTATCTTCTACTCATGAAATTTGCATTAATGACTTGGAAGAAGAGGTGGAAAGAATGCTTATCAAATTTGCAGATGACATAGAACCACCTGGGATAGCTAATGCTGTACTGAATGGAAATAATATTCAAGATGTTTTTGATAGGTTGGAATATGGGCTGAAATGAAGTAAAACTAACAGAGAAGAGTATTTAGTGTTTATTACACTTAAATCATAAACTTCAAATGAACAGATATAGAATGAGGGGGCTTGATTTAGTAATAGCATCTATGTAAAAGATCATAGCAGCTTATAGTTGGACCATTTCTTTGTCCCTGTTGTATAGTGATTTGGCTCACTGTATTGTTTTCTGTTTCTTCATGCTGTCCATCAAGTGGTCATCCAGATATTTTTTTTTCCAGATCAGTTCAAACCTGCCAGGTCATTTGATTAAAATACCTGTCATTGATCTCCTTTGCCTCCTGTTTCTAACTCAGGAATCTAAATAATTTTCTGGATTGTTTAAAAACATCCTCTCAAAATTTGAATTTCCTATTACAGATTTCATTTGAGTTGAGATATCTTTAAAACTTTCTGAAAGTTTTTTTACATTGCTCAAAAATCCTTGCCCAAGTAATATGTTCTTTCCTTTCTCCCCCTCCACTCCCAGTTTGTGTCACATGGAAAGACAGAGCCAGATGAAATTCTTACATTACCTCCAGCCATGAATTGAAATGGATAATTGTTTGGAATGTTCAATGTCTAAGTCAATATTCCTCAACCTTGGCAAATTTAAGACATGTGATCTTCTATTCCCAGAATTCTGGGAGTCAAAGTCCACACGTCTTAAAAGTTGCCAAGGTTAAGAAACTCTGGTCTAAGTTTTATTTGTCCACCAAAATGACCAGGCTTAGATCGAGTTTCTATTTGTCACACTAGATCTCCCTTTTATGTAATTTCTTATTCCTTGAAAGTCTGGTGTTAGAAATAAATGGGTATTAAACACCAGTTTTATATCCTAAAGTCCTCTGCTCGCAAATATTTCCTCACATAAATTAACAGTAAAGAGAATTGGTAACATATTTTCAAGAGTGGGATTTGCCTAATAATTTTTAATTGCTGAGATGTCTTGCCCAGAATATCATCTATGGACTTAGTTTCACCCCATCACCCCATTGTGGGTGATGATATCACCACCTCCTTTTTATCAAATCCTTCAGCAATCTCTTCTAAAAATTATGGTCATTTAATACAGGCAAGAAATATTATTTAACCAACGTGCTAGATTTATCAGGAAATTACCTTGAAATAAAGTACCATTCATCATCCTTTATCATTATCGTCTTATCCATGTTTTTAATTTTGCTCATTGTATGTGTGCATGTAAAATTATACTTTTTTTCTGAGTTGGTGAATTCAGAATATTATTAAGAATTATTGTAAGATTGTTAAGTACTTTGGATTTGATCCCCAAAAGGTCCTTCAGAGTGCAGCATTTAGGAAGAAAATGCAGCATCTCTCTAAAAATACTTTGAAGCTAATTCAAGAGCTGGTTTAAGCCCTATATGTCTTAGGCTGTTGGTATCGCAAGATCTATATAAATTGAGAATATAAAGAATGCCTGTTGTAGGTGTAGTAGGAGGAAGATCAAAAGTGGGCATTCCCTATGATGTTTCCCATCCTTTGGGATTGGCTAGAATGCCAAGAAAGTGATATTAATTTTTGAAACTATAATTAATATATATGTGTATTTCTTTTACCGTATATTGTGTTTTGTTTTTATTGCAATGGATTTGGTATACTGCTGGAATTGCCTTGATTGAAGCAATCAGGCAAGCAACCACATCGTTTCCTGAGAGCATGTGACAGCTGCAGAGGGTAGCTCCCTGTCCAGGAAAAGATACATGTGGTGCGACATTTGCACTCCAGAACAGCTTTTTGGAGTTGGGCCCACAGTGCTATGTAACTAACTACACTACTGATAATAGTCTATAATGAAATCAACCGAAGTAGGATTAGGACTTCTTTTGACTAAAAATGAATGCAAAGAAATAAAAGTCTTCGTGTGCAAAATAAAAGTGCAAAAAATAATAATTGCATTTTTAGATGAAAGGCATGCTTTGACTTTAAAGCATTTCCCCGTACTTGATATTTGCAACTCCTATTAATGTAACCAATGGTTGGGATAATGAGACTGTGGCCCATGAATCATGAAAATAGGAAGGAAGGAAGGAAGGAAGGAAGGAAGGAAGGAAGGAAGGAAGGAAGGAAAGAAAGAAAGAAAGAAAGAAAGAAAGAAAGAAAGAAAGAAAGAAAGAAAGAAAGAAAGAAAGAAAGAAAATACATCCAAAGAACTCGACATTGGAGAATGAAAGAACATAGAATGCTTTTAAGAGTATCCCCTTGTTTAAGTACAACATAACAGAATTCTACACACAGCTTACCACCTTGAGTTTTCTGATTGTTGAAGAGGATGACACCAACCTTTCAAGAAGTTTCTGAAGTCCTCATTAATGTGCTTGATCAAAGTCTTTCTTCCCATCTAATTATCATGCAAGATGGCTGGTCAAACATCTATTTTATCTTTTAATTTTATATGACCCTTCGGGATCTTTCCTATTCTTGAACCCAGTCTTTTGGATAAATTAAGTATTATCATGTTTTTTAATAAAGTAAGGATTATCATATTTCTTTCCACCCAAATGTTCTTTCCTTTTCAGTTCTTTGTACCATTACACCTGATTTTTCAACAGCAGCTCACACCATAATGCATCTCACCATCAAAGGCTATCAGACTGGCTTTGTTTTCCTAGTTGTCTTTTCCCCTCTTCCTCCTGTATGTGTTTTGCAAGCACAGAGATTTCTCTTGTTATTTAATGTTTGTGCAACACCTAATCATTGTAGACACACTGGTGATAGCTATAGTGGCAACAGCAATAATAGTGGCCATGGTACATAAATAGTGCTTCTATTGAGTCGGTATTCTGAAGAGCTAAACCTGGAGTAAGTTATCTTGTAATAATTTTGCGCACAGCTTGCATTGTGTAAAAAATAACAGAGCGCCCATATGTGTCTTTTTCTTAATTCTGTAACTGGTTTAACTTAACAGACACATTGAACACAGTGCCATACCAAAAAAAAAAAGAAAGAAAACAAAAAAGTGTATCCATTTAGCTAGTTTCATCAATTATGCCAATAAACACCATTACCCTGACACCTTCATGCCTACAATGATGGCCTTACTGGTGTGGTTAATAAAATTTTGATAGATATATTATCTGAAGTCATGATATTGGCAAGAGCATCTTCCTCCTTGGAGCAGGAATCTATGGCTAATGATAGAATAGAGAAGATTAATTTACTCTGAGGCTGGGCTTTTGATTTCTGGAAAGCTAGGGGATGGGATGGCAATGATGATACTATCATTACTGCTACTACCACTACTACTACTACAAATTGTCTAGTAGGAGTTTTTGCAATGCTTCGCTAGCTGCCTTGTCAGAAGCTTAGCTGGCATTATAAAAATAGAGGAAAAACAGGGAGAAAGTGGCTTGCCCGAGAATCTTATCCCCCTAAAAGGGAAGTTGGATGCCAAATTGAAATTCCTGCAGGATTTCTGATAGCAGTGAGGGAATTGAGAAGCCCACAATTAAGCATATGGGCATTAAGATAATTGTCAGATCTGTTGGCGGACATGATAGAAGACAGATGGGTACGAATCAGCCTCTCTACTGCAGCACCCTGGGAGAGACAATTTGATGTTTTACCTGCCTGAGCTCCTTTGCTGTGTTTGTCACTAAACGTGCTGCACAGCGCCTTACTGACTGTTAAGTGGGGGGTTTTTTTTGTGTGTGTGTGTATATATATATATATATACAATATATACCTATGACAGTGCCTCGGCGCCCTCTAGTGAAAAGCTGCAAGGAAATCTTGCCATAATGTTTAAATGCCTGGGTTTGTTTCCAGTATCTCCCCAAGTTATTAATACGAAACCCAACGGCTTCTTGGCTTGTTTAGCTTAAAATGGTCCTCTTTACATGTTTCCTTCTTTCCTCCTCTTGCAGGTTGGGGCTCATCGTGAAGATGCAGTTGGCCTCCGCGGCAGCCATTCGCTTGTGCCAAACCAAGTTCCTGTTCCACAGCTGCCAGTGCAGTCTGCAACATCTCCTGACTTAAACCAGCCTCAGGATCCTTACCGAGGTACGTACAACAGCACTGCTTGGGCCTGTGCCTTGATCTATATAATTTATACTACCCAATCTATGACAGCAGGTTTCAAATGTCAGGATGGTTGTGTGGGACGAGTGGACTTGTTCTTTATTCAAGCCACCTCCCATCTATCTCCCTATAGATCAGTGTTTCTCAACCTTGGCAATTTTAAGGCATGTGGACTTCAACTCCCAGAATTCCACAGCCAGCAATGCTGGCTGTGGAATTCTGGGAGTTGAAGTCCACATGCCTTAAAATTGTCAAGGTTGAGAAACACTGCTATAGATGGAGAGGTAAACAGATGACAGCTCGCCAGATGAGTTATAATGTGGCTTGTTATAAATTATACAACTTATTACATAAATTATTAAAGATGGTATGTTAACCTAATATCCCGGTGTGCACAATCATATTTATTTAGCTCTACACTTAAATAATTCTTTCTGAAACACAATGAAGTCTTCGCAAAATTGCCTCACATTGAAATTGGGATTAAAACAAAGCAGAATATTGATTGTTTCATTGAATGATTGGATAAAATGTAATAATCATGCCACCATCAAGACATCTGGGAAGGTTGCAGATGGTGATTGCCTGACTGTAGGATATTGCAGTTGTCGTAAGTGCAAGATGGTTGCCAAACACCCAGCTTGCAATCACATGACTGCAGGCATTCTGCCATGATCATAAGTGACGGCCGATTGTAAGTCACGTTTTTCAGCACTGTTGTAACTTTGAATGGTTATACGTCAAGGCCTGCCCGTAGGACTTTCAAAGGGAGCTGAAGCAGACAAACAGGACTGCAATTTGTGGTGGGGTGTTGATGGGAACTGTTTGTTTTCCCGTTGTTGGGGCTGCCTCTCTACATCCTAGTCAAAATGGTGGGAAATAATGTTGCTGAATATTAACCATTGGTAGCTACAGAAGAGAAACCATTCGATCCATAGCTTTCCCATACTTGCTGTAGATCAGGGGTAGGCAACCTTGGCTCTTTTATGACTCGTGGACTTCAACTCCCAGAATTCCTGAGTCAGCATGGTTCAGCATGGAAACCTCTCTCTTTCCCCTCAGCATGGCTGGCTCAGGAATTCTGGGAGTTGAAGTCCACGTGTCATAAAAGAGCCAAGGTTGCCTACCCCTGCTCTAGAAGAACAAATAGGAATTACCTAATTTCCAGTTTTCCCTAACATTTTTACTACTCCAAACCAGCCAGTCTACTCCATAGATAAAAATGCTGGGATTGTTCCAGAAGAACAGGCACAAATGAAACTGCTGAGGGACTTGTTTACAAAAAGAGATTACTTTATTCAAGGAAAGTGCTGTAGAACAGCGGTTCTCAAGCTAGTTGAGGACAGCAGTGGTGGTGGTGGTGGTGGTTGTTACCTTACTTTACTTTTAAATGTTGGGGGAAATATTCTCACTCGCTTTCAGCGAGTTCTTCTTGTTCTTTTGGGGATTATCAGATGATGAGAGGATTAAGGAGTACAAAACGGAAAAAAAATACACACATGTGCATTGACCATGACTTCGTGAAACCCACTTTCAATGTTAAAGAAAGAAAGCAACAGTAATAGAATACGAAGTGTCTGTTCATCTCTAGCTATAGCTCTGGAACTTTCCTAAGTAAAATGTGAGAAATACTCATGGAAGACTTTTCTTACATGAGGTGCCTCTCTTCTTTTTGTCCTTCCCTAGAAAAGAGCAGAAAGAAACAAGCGTACTTCTAGCCAAAATACTGCTCCTACCACAAACTGTACACCAGAGACAGCTGGAAAAATGTTTTTAATAGGAAACTATTTTTTCTTTAAAAACAATTTTTTATTTATTTATTTTATTTATTTATTTTTGTTTTTTAATAGTTTTCTTTTGAAACTATTTAAAAATAGCTTTAAAAGAGTCGTGGTGGCGCAGTGGTTAGAATGCAGTATTACAGACTAACTCTGCCCATTGCCAAAAGTTTGATCCTGACCAGCTCAGGGTTGATTCAGCCTTCCATCCTTCCGAAGACGGAAAATGAGGACCCGGATTGTTGGGTCAATATGCTGACTCTGTAAACCGCTTAGAGAGTGCTGGAAAGCACTATGGAGCCATATATAAATCTAAGTGCTATTGCTATTGCTATTTAATAACTTTCATTAAATGGATTTTATTTTTTTTATTTTTATTTTTTTTGCAACACAAGTAGGTTGTTAATGTAGCACCCACACAATTCTTAAACCTTTTTGCTATTTGTGATATGCATGTTCATACACGTTTGTACAAATGCCCGCATACAGACCTATCCTTTTGTTTATATCTGCACAGGCATGCCAACTGGACTTCAAGGGCAAAGCATATCTTCAGGGAGTTCTGAAATCAAATCTGATGATGAAGGAGATGAGAACCTTCAGGATGGAAAATCTTCCGACGACAAGAAAGACGATGACAAGAAGGATATCAAATCAATTACTAGGTCAAGATCTAGGTAACCGTATATAATAGTGTCGCTTCATTTAATTCCTTTAGTGGATTTTGATGAAGTGAACAGAGCAGGAAGAAACTCTGGAGTTTTTTTCCCTGCTGGTTAAAATCAGACAAGAAACTCATAGCCTTTTCTGGAAGTACTAAAGAGTATCTGTTTGGATGCGTGTACTCCAGAATGGCTGAATTTGGGGAAAGGACGAAAATTTAGGCAGAACTGTACGGACAGAGCTATATAGGCTTAGGTTGGAGCTGGTTTCAGTGGTCTGATGTACATATGAAAACAACACAGAGACAAAAATTTTAAGCAGATGCCATTTTTGTAATAATTATCTTTCCCAGTGGAATAGACATGCTCCTATTTTTTTTTTAAAGAACATAACTGTAATCATAACTGTAAACTGGATAAATCAGGGTAGCTTGTCCAATTTAAGAAGAAGTAATTTTTAAGATGATCTAAGGCACATTGCCAAGGTTTGGAAAGAAGCTGAATAAATTCATCAACTCTTGTTCCCAATAATAATTTGGAACCCTTATGTAGACCATTGTTTCTTGCTTACCGGCATTGATGACCACAGTATGCAAGATTCTTCTTTCATTACCACTGACCCTTATTTTCTGCCTTATGTTCTTCATAAAATATATTGATTTCATCAGCAAGAATGCTTCTGAACCCATCTTCTATTACATTCAGATTTTTGTCTGAATGACAGAATGGTTGTTGAGTATTAAATAAACTAAATTCTCCTTGTGTGTGGATTTTATGAAATGTAGTGGAATACAGAGAAGTCTCAGAAAAATTTAATTTAATAGAAACCACTTTGCACTTAGAATAACATTTTGCTTCTCCAGCATGCAACTATTTCAATCTCTTGCATTCAGTGGCTGAAGGAATCAGTAATTCAGGCAAGAACTATGAAATAGCCTTGAGAGATTCCCTGATGCCTGAATGCATAAAAATTGTATTTTAATTTCTACGTGTGTAAAATACTACATGATATAAATCCTCATAATGCAGCAGACCTAATGCCAAAGAAGTGCTTTTCAGTAGACTGTAAGAAGTATCTGCAAGGAACTTCACTAGATCTCGTTACCGGTCCCAGCCAATCCAAAACTTTTATAGTTTTATAAACTTCCTGGTGTTCGCGCATTTCATGCCAGCTAATATGAGTTTACCCAGGAATCACCTTTCTGTTTTTAGTACTCTTAAAAATATATATAACTGTATAATTAAACCAGTTTAATTCAGATTGGTTAATGCTATTGTCAAATATTAACTGCTCATATTTATTGCATGTATGTTGATTGATTGATTCTTGCTTTCAAGTATGCTCTGAGCATGAAGGAAAA
Organism: Protobothrops mucrosquamatus; assembly: GCF_001527695.2. Taxonomy (NCBI): domain Eukaryota; kingdom Metazoa; phylum Chordata; class Lepidosauria; order Squamata; family Viperidae; genus Protobothrops; species Protobothrops mucrosquamatus. Next base: position 67,031 of record NW_015388471.1, read on the forward strand.
ATACAAATTGGAAAATAAAACCCACCAATCATCATTTCCATCATCATCTAGCTAGATCCTAGAATGTCTTTGGGTTATACTAGTTTTTCTCTCAACTGGCTGTCTGTGGACTATACTTCATTACACAAATACAGAAATTAAATAAATAAATAGAAGTTCTGCATCCAGTTTTCCAGGGAAAAGGCAACACTACATGGACAAAGGCCAATTTGGTTTCTGATATTGCTCATTATCAATAGAAAACAACATTTGTAGGTCAGGGTGGGACTGTGGGGTCCTTAATAATCTATGAGCTTGGTTGTGTTCTTGCAGACGTTTCATTATCTGACTAGGTAGCATCATCAGTGCAATGCACTAGAGAGCCAGATGGGTCTAGCGGTTAAGGCACCAGACTAGAAAATGGCAGATCAAGTCCTGCCTTAGCCATGAAAGCTAACTGGGTGTCTTTGGGCCAGTCACTCTCTCTTTCAGCGGTTGTGGAGAAGGAGATGGAAGATATGTTGGATATGTTCACCACCTTGAACTATTTGTAAAATAATAAAAGTGGGATACAAATAAATAGCAAGAAGACTACAAGAAAATATTAGAGAGCATCAAGGACTCCACATTACTTATTATCCTTCTACTAACTTCCTAAATACACTATACATTTTGTTCCTTAATAAGCAGCATAATTTGTGGCATTTGAAGGAACATATCATTCACTGCAGACACAAACAATTATAGTTATGTCATTTACAAATGAGCCATAAAGCTCAAGGCATCAAATAATAATAATAATAATAATAATTAATAATAATAATAATAATAATAATAATAATAATAATAATAATAATAATAATAATAATAATAGATGATGATGATGATGATGATGATAAAGTTGGAAGGGACCTTGGAGGTCATCTAGTCCAACCCCCTGCTCAGGCAGGAAACCCTATACCATTTCGGACAAATGGCTGTCCAGTTTCTTCTTAAAAACTTCCAGTGTTGGTGCGTTCACCACTTCTGGAGGCAGGTTGTTCCACTGGTTAATTGTTGTAACTGTTTGGAAGTTTCTCCTTAGTTCTAGGTTGCTTCTCTCTTTGGTTAGTTTCCACCCGTTGCTTCTTGTCCTGCCTTCAGGTGCTTTGGAAAATAGCTTGACTCCCTCTTCTTTGTGGCAGCCCCTGAGATATATAATAATAGTAATAATAGTAATAATATGGAAGGGACCTTGGAGGTCATCTAGTCCAAACCCCTGCTCAGGCAGGAAACCCTATACTATTTCAGACAAATGGCTGTCCAGTCTTTTCTTAAAAATTTCCAGTGTTGGAGCATTCACAGCTTCTGGAGGCAGGTTGTTCCACTGATTAATTGTTCTGTCAGGAAATTTCTCCTTAGTTCTAGGTAGCTTCTCTTTTTGGTTAGTTTCCATCCGTTGCTTCTTGTCCTGCCTTCAGGTGCTTTCGAAAATAGCTTGACTCCCTCTTCTTTGTGGCAGCCCCTGAGATATTGGAACACTGCTATCATGTCCCCCCTCGTCCTTCTCTTCATTAAACTAGACATACCCAATTCCAGCAACCGTTCTTTATATGCTTTAGCCTCCAGTCCCCTAATCATCTTTGTCGCTCTTCTCTGTACTCTTTCTAGCGTCTCAACATCTTTTTTACATCGTGGTGACCAAAACTCGTGGTGATCATATCTCCTTCCAAGCCCACACTTCAACTCCACCATACCTCCTTGGGGTAGCTCTCCCTGAAGTACAGTTAGTGATCTAAAGTCTTTCAGTGAACTGTATGGCTGAGTGTATATTTCAGTCTTCCTTAGGTTAGTGCTTATCTATATGCAGACTTCCCTAATATAGAATTGCCATTTCTGATTGTCACTGGCATATCAAAAGCAAAGAGAAAGAGCCATAGGTTAGCAAGTATCATTATTTCCAACTTTGCCTTTTTGCTTTGGATTTTAGCAGGCTCTGTACAAAGTTTTACATCATTCAGACATTTTGAGATATCTGAGTTAGCTGCAGGCTAAATTACCTGTTTAGCATAATATAAAAATCATACAGAGGAAAAAAGATAAACACTAAGGTTAATAATAACTAAGATCACTGTGTATGTGTGTGTGTGTGTGTGTGTAAAAGCATGTGCATGTATTTAAACAGCAACCTTAATTCTTGTTTTAATGTATTTTACCTATTAGAGCTTTTCAGTGCCTTGGGTTTAATTCCAGAAAGATTTTTCAGAGTGCATAGAGGCACACTCATGGCATCTGATTGCATCCTGTTAAGCAGATGTGTCTTTCCAACTATCCTGGAATAATATGTTGATGCTTTAAAGGGCTGCAGAGAAAGGATACCCTTGTATTCTCATGCATTCTGAAGCACATTTTTGGCATCAAATTTTAAGACCTGTAGAAACAAAATTAATTGTATTCTTTTTTTTAATCAATGCAGTCAATTTAGACATCTCTGCTAACTCCAACTTTAGCAGTCATTCATCCATTGTAGGAAACAAAGTATCCTTCCATTTTTGTGCATACAATTTTCTTGCTGCTGTCAGCATACATTTCCAATTTCTTTTTCAAGTTCTTTATCCATTCAGCCCAAGAGAAAAATCTCTGGTTTTATCTAGAACGATTGTGGATCAATTTCTTGAATATATCAAAAGTCATGCTATAGTTGTAGCTATATACTGCTTATTACATTCAATATGACAGATACCAATGAAACTATGTATTGGCATGTATGTTTTTTTTTAAAGTAAAACATTTTGTTCATTCAGATTTAGTTGGCCTTCTGCCATACTATTCAATGCAGCTAAAGTTTTACATTCCTATGTTCCTTTTAGCCAGACTCATACTTTGAAAGAGAGTAACATGTTGATAAAACACCTGAAATTTCAATCCCATTAGAAAATATTGTGCTATGTTTCCTTCTCAGCAATAATGATGACGAAGATCTTACTCCGGAACAAAAAGCAGAGCGCGAGAAAGAAAGAAGAATGGCCAACAATGCCCGTGAGCGCCTGCGTGTCCGTGACATCAACGAGGCTTTCAAAGAGCTGGGCCGGATGGTGCAGCTCCATCTAAAAAGCGACAAGCCCCAGACCAAACTTTTGATCTTACATCAAGCTGTAGCAGTTATCCTCAGTTTAGAGCAGCAAGTCAGAGGTGAGTTAAGGCTGATTTTATCCAGTCATTCTGCAAATCTCAATCTCATTCAGATGTTTTGAAGAAAGACTGGACACCTTTGATCTTGGGAATGTGGTATGGATTTCTGTGTTTCACTAATGATGCAGGGATGGATTAGATGCCTCCCGGTCATAACGATGCTTTGTTAAAACCTTGGTCTGAGCTCATACAGGCCAGGGCATCACTGTGCTATGTAAACTGCTATGAAAGGATCGTCCTTCTGTTACAAAGTGGTATAATTGAAATGACTAACCTTGAAATTTAGTCTGCATAAGACAGGCTGGTCTTGCTAAAAAAAAAAAAGTTTGGATCCCAAGAAGCAAGTCCCTGATTATAAGTCATTTATAATTCAGTTATAAGATGGGGGCATTACGTGTTGGAAGTGGTTAGTGGACTAGGAAGAACATCATCTCATAGTATTCTGGTTTTAACTTATTCAATTTCTATTTATTTCATTTTTAATTTTTGTAGCTGTGTTATTTTATGACATTTGTAAGCCGCCCAGAATCACATGACAGTGAGATAGGCGGCATATAAATTTAATAAAGGAATAAAATGAAATAAGTCCGTATCACAAAATTCATTGTGAATTATGTTGTCAGTCCAGTCCAGTGATTAGTATTACTCCAAACCCCTAAGGTGGTTAGTATGTTTAGTAGATAAATTATGTTGTACATCAAGCAACTGGGGTCCCAGAGCTAAGTTGCAGTGATTGAAATAACTTTAAAATTCTAATTTGAAGTAACAGTTGTTCAGAAATGCAGGTGAATCTCTGTCTTGGATATCACACATTGAGATGGACAAGGTTTGGAGATGAAATGAAGATTATTTTTAAGTGGGAAATTAGCCAGAGAAACGAGATTCAGAGAATCAAAATTCTTTCTCAGTATAATGGAGATTCCTGGCCAGTTGAAGGAAATGACAGCAGGATGAGCAAGATGTTATACTTGAACGCACAAAGTAGCTAGGCCACAGGCTTTAAAGTTTGTTTAATGTTATCTTACATTTTGGCTTCACAGAAAGAAATCTGAATCCTAAAGCAGCATGTTTGAAAAGAAGGGAAGAAGAAAAAGTATCTTCGGAGCCTCCTCCACTTTCTTTGGCAGGACCCCACCCTGGGATGGGAGACACATCTAATCACATGGGGCAGATGTAAACAAAAGGAAAAAAGGTACGCACATCTTGACCAGTCTCCTCATAGTAGTAATAATAATAATACCATGGCTATTAGTTTCTTTAGAACAATTATAATTAGGGGAATTAACATCTAAAGACTATTTCTTTCCATGAGAGCCAGTTTGGTGCAGAAACCAGGAGACCGTGAGTTCTAGTTCCACCTTAGATACAAAGCTCACATTGACAGCCATTTGCAGCATCCTGTGATCTGTTTGCCATGTTTTTTTTTTTTTAGTTGCTAGACTTTTTTGCAGGTTTCTGGCAAAAAAACACCCATTCAGGAGAGTAGATTCAGACTTACAGTAAAATGATTTGCTTAATGACCACATGTTTTGGACATAGGAACACATGATTCATTTATCAACTGCTGTAAAATGGTGGAAAAACCTATGACCATAACAATATACAACTGAAATTCTGGTCACAGTTGTGGTAGTAACTATCTGTAGTCTCTTTTTCTCAGCCCTAGGAGGAAAAAGTTAAAGATAAACCATTTCCAAAATCTTGCTAACAAAACTGCAGGGACACTGCAGGCAGTCAAGATTGACTAAATCAAAAACTTTCCATAGTCGTCAATTCTATAGATAAGAATCTTTTTTTATTCAATATTATGTTTCTTCTTAATTTAATACCTCACGTGAATTGTTTTTGCTACATTCTATTTTATTTGTTAGCTTCTCTTTTTTTTCTTAATTATGTGAACAACCAACTCCACCCCCTCACCCAAGTCATGTCTTTATATCTCTTTATTTATTGCTTTGCATTTTCTCATATGGGTTGAAGTGTAAATAGTGAGCAGAAGAAATCTAGACCAGATCAGACATGATCACAAATTAGGGATGTGTTTGCTTCTCTTGTTGCGTAGCATGAAAATACTTAACGAACATGGAAAACACGGCTACAAAAGGTTGGCTACACACATTGGATCCTGCCTGCATTCTGATACACAGTGATAAATAACTGCCAATTTGAATTTGAATTTATTCAATGTTCCCCAAATTGCCCAAAACTCTTCATAAAAATGTTCTTCTTATATGACATAATGGGAATAGATTTATATGTCAGGACTGAGTCACTACCAGATAACTACCAAATGAGTTACAGGAAATTCAGAGGATTTTATAGATGAGGAACAAGAAGAAGGAAGCTAAATCCATTATATTTACCTGAATTTCTTTACTGAAGGAAATTTGTTTAATGACCATTCAAAGTTACAACAGCACTGAAAAAAAGGGTGTTATGACCAGTTTTCACAGTTATTACCGTTGCAGCATCCTCATGGTCACGTGATCAAAATTCGGGCACTTGGCATCTGGCATGTATTATGACAGTTGCACTGTCCCGGAGTCATGTCACCATTTGTAACCTTCCCAGCTGGCTTCCAACAAGCAAAGTCAATTGGGGAAGCCAGATTTGCTTAACAACTGCATGATTCACTTAACAATGCATTGACCTTGCTTAACAATGGTGGCAAAAAGGTCAAAAAAATGGAGCACCACTCAGTTAATAATTGCCTTGCTTAGCAACAGAAATTTTGGGCTCAGTTGTGGTCATAAGTCAAAGACTACCTGTATTTTGTTTTATTTATTCATTTATTTAGTTTATTCTGCCCAAAGTCACTCAACTGCGTTTCAGGCCTAAGGCGGAACTAGAACTCAGTCTCCTGGTGAATGGCCCAACATCACCTAGCTGGCTTTTGTGCCTAAGGCAGGACTACAACTCACATTCTCCTGGCTTCTAGCCTTAACCACTAGACCCAACCGTCTTGTAAGGATTTAAGCATACTTGTAAGCATACACTCAGTCAGCTTATTCTGCCTCTGTATTTTGAACCCGAAGTGTGAAAATCTTCCACATGTCTTCAAAAGGGTAATAAGTCTCTTCATCTGGGTGATAGAGTAAGAATTGTTGAGAAACAGCTTCAGAAGCCTTTTTTTATGCTAAATATGTTGTTATGAAAAAAAAATTAAGAATAATCAAGATGATTGCATTTTGGCTGATCGAAAATTTTTCCACTTCTTTCACAGGTCCAAGTTGCCACATTTTCTTCACGTAAACCAGAGACCACTTCCTTAAACAGCTGTATTATCTTAAAAACATATAAACACTTAACCCTCCCCCCCTTTTTTTGTAATATAATGAGACAAGTCTGAGTAGTTACGAATCACAGACGCAAGAGATTTCAGCATTCCTGATTTTGAAATAAAGAAAAAGTGCAACTTGAGGGACACCTCTTATCAACATATCATTCGGAGTGTTTCAAGCAGTATGTTGACAAGCTGTAAATGCACAGCCAGGAGACTGAATGGCAATCTTCTCCACACTGTGGGACAATGCATTTGTGCCTAAACTTCTTTTGGAAAAAAAAATATAATTAATTTGTAAGTCTGAAAAAAAAAATATTTAATTTAAAAATTGTAAACTTGCAATAATGAAAAGTGTACTTCTGAAGAAAAAAAAATGAACGTTTTCATTGGTGTACTAGTCAGCTAGTGTTTATACTTACTGGATATTAAAAAGGGAAGCACTGCTACCCTAATATTTACAAAACCAGCAAACGTCCTAATGAAAACTGAAGTAATGACATTAGCCATTCCTTAGGGTAGGAGGAACAGATGGATCTTATAGACCTATGACAAATACAAAACACATGGACACAAACACACATATATAAATATTATATAAATATATATATAAATATATATATATTAAAATTAGTGAATATGGTAAGCTTTGTTCATTTGTTTCTGACTTTTTGCTCCTGTAAAAAAAAAAAGTACTGATTAACTTTTTTTAAGAAAAAAGATTTTACTGTAAATAAGTTTTGTTTCTGTTGACGTCTTCTTTCTCTTCCCCCATGGCCCCCTCAGTTCCTTATTGTAACCTGTAGTGCCAACTCTGTTGCTGGAGGGGCCGTCCAGGATGAACTATCCCCCCCCCCCCGAGGTTGCTTATTATGCATACAGAAAAGTAGCCAGTGATCTCTTGAGTCCTTTGGGGAAAATACGGGACTAGATAAGGTATGTCTCATGTTGATAAGCATAAGCAGCATTGCTGAGACCTCCAACCCCCCAAAGCAGATGGGGACTATGGTTTCCCAGAATGCTGGGGTATGGGTTAGGAATCCTGTGGGGCTCTAGTCCCTACCCTACAGTCAACACGAGTTTGGAAAAAAGAAATGGCCCAGGCAATCGAATTTTGGGGTGGAGGGATGGAGAATTCCAAATCATAACTCTTGCTCTCATTAGACCCTATTTCTAAGATTTTCAGAGGTACAAGGTTAGAATGCTACAATGTTACCACTGTGCCTTCCAATGTTTATATCATCAAAAAAATGTAACATAATCAAAGGTGGCTGTGATTTAACAAACCAGTAGAAATGTTAAATTAATGTGTGTAGCTTAAATACAATATGCATCAAGGCATTTCAGAATACATGGTCAAAGGCGGGGTGGGGGGCAGTTGCTAGTTGTATGAGAGTTTGATTTGAAAAAGAACATTTTAAAGGGTGTTCCTGAAATATAGACCATATACTGCCTCCTCCATTCATTAAAAAAAAATGCCAATATCCAACCGTTACACAGCATTAGAACAAGCCTTACCCGTTCTAAAGCATTAAGTTGCACTTTCTTAAGGAGGAGGGAGTAGAACAGTATTTTTCTGGCCAGTATGATCCAAGTTTTTACTTAACACATATACATTATAGCAAGTATAGATCAAGCTTACAACAGCAACTCATCCAGTAATTGGATTTCAGGGCATCTAAGCCCACAGTGAATCTTCCAAAGATTTACTTTGGGACACAGAACAATTAACTGACATTGCTCCCAGTTCAGTCTTTGTCAGCATCTTTTTGTCTCTGGTTCAAGCTCCTGGTTTTTTTTTTTTAAATAAAAATAGCCACGCAAACTTGGCATGTTATTTTTAAATGGAATCTCCCTGTTTGAATAGATTTTTCCACCTATCAGCACTGAGTAAATGCCATATACCGATTGAAAATGGTCTAGACCTTCCATCTGTTCTCCTGTTTTGCCAGTTACATAGTAATGAAAAAAAAATACATTTGTAAATTTTATGCAACAAAATGGCAAACGTATCATTATTTTGAAATTGTGTATGTAAAAGTTATATTTTTACATGTAGACTCTTGTTATTATGTGTTTTAATACATTGTATCAAACTTTTGTTTTTTTTAACTGTGTGGTTGAAACAAAATCTCATTTAAATGAAATAGTGAGAAATAAGAATCTTAATTTTATGTTACTGAAAAACATAAAGAACAAATGTGGTAGTTTACCATGTGAACCGCCCTCTCCATATCCATAAACATTTTGATTACCTGTGTGTGTTGAAAATTGTAAATATGTTCAGTAGCAGTAAAACTTTTAAAAATACTATTATTTGTTAATAAGTTTCTCAAATGTGGAGGTGGATTAAGCTCATAAAAGAGCAGAGTCTATATAAGTTGAAATCAGAACAAGAAACGACTATATCATTGCAGATGCCATACTTCTAATAGAGTATGTTTAGATGAAAATGTTTGTCTTAAACCTAATTTTTTTAGTACTGGTATTCTAAATATTGGAGGATTCTCTTTTAATTGACAAGTTATTAATATAGTTTAGGATTAAAGTTTTTTTTTTATAAAAAACAATTCTAATACTTTTAATGGGAAGTTGTTATTTCAGAGGATAATTTTATGCTAAAAAACCTGGATAAATCAAAGAGGCGTTAACTTTCATCTTGATGTCCTCAGTGTGAGCATTTCTGCTTGTTTGTATTAATAATGCAAAGATTTCAAATAGTCTGTTCTGAATATAAAACTAATTTGGATAAGAGAGCTATCAATGCAAAATCAAAATGCCGTCTTTTTAATAATTGCCCAAATTGATGACATTGTATGAATCTCGAAACATTCACAGTCACAGAACATTGATAAAAGGATGGTTTTCATTACTGGCCATTCAGTACTTTCTTACAGCAGACATGATTCTAAACAGGAATGAAAATGGTGATGTACATAGACCCAATAGAGGCTTAGTTGTTTATAAAACGGTAATCTATTCTCTGTGGTTTTGGACGTGGTTTCCTGTTCCATAATGGAATTTAAACTTGAAAATTAACCAGTCATGCTGTTTTGTGTTGTTCACCCTCCCCTCTCCTCTGCTTGCTTTAATTTAGTGTGTGATCCTAAAAAATAAGACATCAAGAATTGCTTAACTTTCACTGCTGCTGCCCACAGTGGGAGTTGTCACTTGTTAAAAGATCTGGTAATGACTTGAGTTTAACGACCAAGAGGTAGAAGTGTGCAAGTTGTTTCAAATTTGAAGCGTTCCATATATTCTGCAAGTCCTTTCAGCTCGAAGCAAAGCACCGCGTGAGATTTTGAGATGCTTCCGTGATTGTCAGCAAATCCAGCAGACTTGGAGTGCTTTGCACACTCATACAAAGGAGAAACCACACATTGTACAGTAATAAACAGTACTTGGACACTACATTGTAGAAATTTATCCAACAGTTAATGAATGATCCACCTCCACATTCAAGTAATTTATGAATACACAGATTAAGGAAATCTGTTCGTCTAGAATTTTTTTTATTTTATTTTTTATTTTTACATTTGTCTTATGTGCAGCTGCAAAGAACACTAATGTTTATACAACTGTCAGTTCAACCAGTGATGCAACTTGTATTGATGCAGTCTTCCGATTTGTTTTATTCGTTGATTTCATTGGAAGGGTGGGGACGGGTGGGGATAGAGGGGGAGAAATGCGGAGCAATTTCCAATTTTCATTGTTCTGTTCAACAGGCACAGTGCAACCTGTGTCAGACTGTGAACAATAATAGTACATTGCCACAAATGGAGAGAATTTTATCGGGTGAGGAAAAAGCACAAATCAAGCTTAATCCACTGACTGATACAAGAAGGAAAAAAAATGATTTTCTAAAAACGAAATACAATGAATTCCAACACAGTGGGGGCACCAAGATTTATTTTCTTTCTTTCTTTCTTTCTTTCTTTCTTTCTTTCTTTCTTTCTTTCTTTCTTTCTTTCTTTCTTTCTTTCTTTCTTTCTTTCTCTTTTTTCATTTTTCTAGCATCTTCTCATGCGACTTGAAATTGATTCACCTTTGTGCAGTGCTGGTTTGACCATACTCATTTCAAGTATTATAGACTTATGTAATGGTGAAAATATATGAACTGTGGCCTTTTTCATTCTTGTTACTTGTGATGCAACTAAGTGAAGATACGGAAAAGCAGAGATTTACCATGTATCAGTGCCTGCCTTTTTGTTACAAAGCTTTGTTTGTCTAGTGACCTTTTTGCTATAAAATAGACTAGTACACCCAAGTAGGATAAAAGAAAAGCCTAAATTTAAAAAAAAATATATTTGGCTTATTTTTCACAGGAGCAATCCTTTTATACCACGAATATTGGGGGCGGAGGGGGTGGGACAGGGGTTGTCAGATTCTGAATATTTCTTCTTTGTAGATGTTTGGAATCCTTCTAAGTAAAAGTTTGTTACTTTATTTTACTATTTAAAAGATGTTATTTTACATATGTGTTACCAAGATGAAATTGTATGATAGCTTCTTTTTTTCTTCTGTTTTTTTTTCCTTATTTCTTTATCTTTTTTTTTTTAAGTTGGAGGTCGCAGTGGGGAACTTTTTTTTTGCGACTGTCTCCATAGCTGCAACATTTAAAAAGAAAAAAAAATTAAATAAAAAAGGGAAAAAAACGATAAAAGGGACAAAAAGAAAAAGAAAACAACAGTTACACTTTGTTTTTCAACGTGTGGCTGAGTGCCTCAATATTTTTTTTCTCCCATGTTTTTGGTGTATTTCTGATTTGTAGAAGTGTCTATAAACAGGTTGTGGGCTGGAGATCCCTGAAGGCGAAACACACAGCTTGCTGTAGACCTTTATGTTTCCCATTTGTAGTTATTTGATGCCGTCATGTACATGACTGTTCTGTAGCAATAAATGTGCCATTTTTATAAACTGTTTCTGACACTTTCGTTTCATTTCATTTTGCATTGTCCATTTCTGTAGGTATCACAAGGAGTACTGCCTAGGAATGACCTAATAGGTGGCGCTGTCATCCACACTCCCAACTTCAAAAGCAATGGGTTTTAAAGTGCCCTTGGTGTTCTCGGAAGTGCTCCATTCCAGATGATGTGTAAAACTGAAGTTGTGATCACCCGAGTTCCTCTCAGAATATGATTCCTTCTAGAGGCCTCTTCACTTTTTTGCACTGGGTAGTTGATTAAAAATCTACTTTCTGGACATAACTGTAAAAGCACATGTCCTTCTTGGCCTACGCAGTTGTGTATCATAGCTATGCATTGTAATATAGTTGTTGATCTGGCCCACCTTTGGCTTGAATTTCAACAGGTGGAGCAAATTGTTTGTAATTCCTCTGTAAAGTTCTTTTTTTCTGAATGAAAGGTGCTACATACATGTAAAATTGCATTCATGACCATCAATTTCTGTAAATACAGCACCTGTATTTTAATGGAAAACTGTTATGTACGTATGAGATAACTGAATGCACCTATGAGCAATGGACAAACATCAAGAAGGTGCTAATCTGTATGCAAAAATAAACTGAACTATTAGAAAAAATAAGGATTAATCTATTAAATTTATAGCTTGGAGCAATTATAAAGTCACACATAAAACTTCTGTTGATCACCATCTTTAATACTTTCATGTACCAGTTGAGATCAGCTTTGTATTTTTAGGCAGAACTGGCTGTCTTACTACAGTATTGCAAATTGAGCTGTACTAAGGATCCAAGTGGACAAATCATCTTAATTTGTGCCCAATGAGATATTTGTTGAAGTTGTAAATTATAAATGCTGTTTGTATTTATATCTTGTTAAAAGAAGTAATAAATTTTGGTTGGGCCTGCTGCAAATGACCAGTCCAGAAGATTTTCTCACTTGTTAGTTGATTCCTCCACCCCTTTTTAGGGAAAGGTTAAACCAAATTCAAGAAGTCATATATTGGGCTGTGACTGTTGTGGATGCCATTTGTTATTGGGCAGCAAATTTGGATCCTACATAAATGTTATACACAACTTTTTAATGCCATCTTCTGAATTTTGTAAAGATGCCATGAGGCTTATGGTATTGATAGTGCCCAATCCAGAACAATTTCCCAAATTCAGACTTGGCAAGAAATTATCGGCACCAACAGAGCATAAGATTTGCATATTAAAGACTCAAGCTACAATCCTTTTGGATCTTAGAATATGTACATTATAAAAGGTAACAAATCTCTCCCTCTCTTTTAAATCTAGATAGCAAAAATGATCTTGGGTTTGGCCTAATTGCTCTAGTATAGACTCGTGATTCTTGTGTAGATTTGTGCAGTCCGTGTTTTCCAACATTGGTAACTTCAGATGTGTAGACTTCAACACCTAGAATTCTCATCTATGACTTTGTGCAATCAAGGGATTTGAAGACCACACTCTCAGAAATTGCCATGGTTGGGAACTTCTGCTCTAATCTAATTGAGGGACAGAGTAGGCAGAAATGAGGACTAGAAGAGGATATATCAGAAGAAACCCAAGACAAAAAGTGAAAATGGAAAGGGAGGAAATCCCAAAGGTGCTTTTTCCAAAAGACCATTGGACTTCTTGATGTTTTCTTTGAAAATGGTTCACTCCTCATTCAAGAAGCTTCTTCAGTTCTGACTGAATGGCCTGGATGATTGAGAATCTCCATAGAAATGGAAGTCAGAAGACAAACGAAAATAGCAAACCTGATGGGGAAAGAAAATAAGGATAAGAATACATAACACATTATTTTCTTTTTTAACATCATCCTGAGGTTTGTCCTAAAGTTGAGCTGGGCCACTAGCCATTTCTGTCCCAGCTTTCCATGTCATTGACCGTGTTTGCCAAGTTGTAGCAACATCAGGCAGCCACTGGTTTTCAGCCCTGGCCTGCATATCACGAATCCTTTTATAAACTATTGCTTTGGATTTGATTTTCTATAAATAAAATGTAATAAAAACATGCTTTATCACCAGTGTTCACTAACCTCTAACAAGCCACAAATTTAAAGTAACCCTCAATGGTCTTTGTTCACAAGTTATAATTGCACAACTACAGCATAGAACTGTATGATTGCCTTTTTCAGCCCTATAAACATCAGTTAGGTTTAGGTTAGGTTTATTAAATTTATACCCCGCCCTTCTCCTGGCGGACTCAGGGCGGCTTACAGCAAGTTAAAAAACAGACAAACCATACAAAATACTAAGTTTAAAATACAATTAAAATGAAATATTGATTTTTTGCCATTTCTTTTTAAAATTATGTTAAAAACCAAATTAAAATCGAATTAAAATCAAATTAAAATATCCCTTAGGCCAGTCCCGCTAGCTGGAATAGCCATGTCTTGAGGGCGCGGCGGAAGGAGGGAAGATCCGGAATAACCCGGATCTCTGGGGGTAATTCGTTCCATAGGGAGGGGGCTCCAACAGAGAAGGCCCTCCCCCTGGGGGTCGCCAGCTGGCACTGTCTGACTGACGGCACCCTGAGGAGACCCTCTCTGTGGGAGCGTATCGGCTGATGAGAGGTAATCTGTGGCAGAAGGCGGTCTCGGAGATAACCAGGTCCGATGCCATGGCACGCTTTAAAGATGATAATCAACACCTTGAAGCGCACCCGAAAAGCCACCGGTAGCCAGTGCAGTTCGCGCAACAGCGGCGTTACATGGGAGCGATGAGTCACTCCCATCACCGCTCGCGCCGCTGCATTCTGGACTAACTGGAGCCTCCGAGTGCTCCTCAAGGGGAGCCCCATGTAGAGAGCATTGCAGTAGTCCAGGCGGGAGGTGACAAGAGCGTGGGTAACTGTGCGCAAGGCATCCCGGTCCAGAAAAGGTCGCAACTGGCGAACCAGGCGTACCCGGTAAAACGCCCCCCTGGCCACGGCCGTCAACTGATCTT
>NW_015388471.1:81410-87261 GCF_001527695.2 Protobothrops mucrosquamatus
AGGAATGACCCCTGTCCCGGGCCCTCCAGAGATCATTTACCAGTGTGACCAATGCCGTTTCCGTGCTGTATCCCGGCCTGAAGCCCGACTGGAGCGGGTCTAGATAGACTGTTTCCTCCAGGTGCCGGGGGAATTGCTGCGCAACCACACTCTCAACAACCTTCGCCACAAAGCGAAGGTTGGAGACCGGGCGATAGTTCACATACCAATCTGCATTATTTTGCCAGCATCACAGTCAGAAGAAATGGGGGGGGGGGGAGAAATAAGAAAGAAAAGATTGCTAGCTCTAAGCCACAAAAGAATTGAGAAGAATAGGAGTAAGGAAGAATTTATTAAGCCTTTCAGACTATTTTGTTACTCTTTAATCATAGAACAACTAAGCTAGATGTTATGATAGAAATCAAAATGTAGCTCCTCCCTTTTTTTCAGGGTGTTTTTGGTTATTTTGGGAGGTCTATCAGGAAAAGCAAAGAAATTAGCAATCTTACAAAGTTTTCTCACAAATGAAGATAAATATATGTGTCCCAGGATAATGTTCCAGGGTACAATCTGAGTTGGTCACTGGGGACCAAAGCTTTATTCTTCCAAGCTTTTGGGCTCATGCTGGAGCTCACCATTACGGCATATTCTGGAGAGAGAAGTTCCCTAATGATGGGCTTCAGCACAAGCCTGAAAGTTTGGGAAAATATTTATTTATTTAAATTTGTATACCACCCTATCTCCCTTACGGGACTCAGGGCGGTGGACAGGCGATAATAAAAATCACAATAAGTATACTCAAATTTCTATTCTAAACTCAGATTAAATAAAGGCCTGCTCTAAAATACCCCGTATAAAACCTTTACTAAAACATGATTAAGGCTACGCCAGGCCGGCCACACAGAATAGATGGGTTTTCAGGGCTTGGCGAAAAAGGTGCTGGTCCACAGTTGTACGTAGGTCGGGGGGTAGGTCATTCCTGAGGGCAGGAGCTGCCACAGAGAAGGCTCTCCCCCTGGGGTTCGCCAGCCGGCATTGACTGGCTGACGGCACCCTAAGGAGGCCCTCTCTGTGGGAGCAGACTGGTCGAAGGGAGGTATTTGGTAGGAGGCGGTCTTGCAAATACCTAGGTCCATTGCCATGGAGCGCTTTAAAGGTTGTTACTAACACCTTGAAGCGCACCCGGAAGGCCACAAGCAGCCAGTGCAGCTCGTGCAGGAGAGGTGTTACATGGGAGTATCTAGAGGCCCCCAAAATCCTCCACGCGGCCGCATTCTGAACTAGCTGGAGCCTCCAGGTGCATCTCAAGGGGAGCCCCATGTAGAAAGCGTTGCAATAGTCCAGGCGGGAAACAACGAGGGGTTGAGTAACCATGCGTAAAGCGGCACGATCCAGAAAGGGGCACAACTGGCATATCAGGCGAGCCTGATGAAAAGCCCCCCTGGCCACGGCTGTCATATGATCGTCTAAAGACAGCCGAGTGTACAGGAGGACGCCCAAGTTGCGGGCCCTCTCCGCAGGGGCTAATGACTCCTTCAAAACTTTGGTCCCCAGTGACCAACTCAAATTGTACCCTGCAACATTTTCTCAGATATGGGACTTTGCTTTTGGACTTCCTTCTTCAGGAGGACCAATCCAAGCACTGCAGGGATATCTTTCAGCATTAAGGCATGACACACATGGAAAGGGAGTTGAAATAAAAAGTCCCTTCCATCTTTATGCTTCTATGAAGTCTGGGTTGATTATTATTTTTCTTCCTCAAAATGAAGTTAACCTCTTCCCTTCATTTGGTAACCATGAGATTGTTCTTCTCCAAGACGTATTGTGCATTCAACTACATCTACTCAATGGGTTTTACAAGTTCTGCTGCTATTGTCGTGCTGATTTTTTCACCCCATTTTTTTTTCAAAAAATAATACAGGACATAAAATGTTCATACATTGTCTGGTGAGGTGGAATGGAAATTAAATAAATATACGGTGTTACCATACACCAAACTCTTTACCTGTCATTGAAAGAAAAGACAGCATGTACTGTGTATATTCAACTAAAGTATTTCTGCAAGAGAGAATTCAGATGCAGATTGTTGAGATGGACAGTTGTCAAATTAGTCCACCTTCTTGCTGAACACCACAAGTGACAATTTATTTGGAAGAAACCTGTTCCACTCCCTCCGTTAAGAAAATCACTTTAAAAAGCACTATATTGTAAGCTGATGTTAATCAGATTGTACTCTGGTGTCCCTCACAAAAATCAGGATGGATGGATGTAAAGCTGAAAAAATCTTATGCAAAATAGGAAGATTTACTCCCCTCCCTCCCTCTGCTCCAAATCTCTGTAACATTTCTGTAATGAAAGTGACAGAGTAGAGAAATTGCCCATGGAGAATACAGACTTCATTTTCTTGGTAGAGACTGAAATCTATTTCACACAAAACAAGCTTGGTTCGTACACTCTTTAGCAGTATGGCAACACCCTACACATCCGAACTGGCAATATCAGGATGTGTG
The DNA here is from genome assembly GCF_001527695.2 of Protobothrops mucrosquamatus. Classification (NCBI taxonomy): domain Eukaryota; kingdom Metazoa; phylum Chordata; class Lepidosauria; order Squamata; family Viperidae; genus Protobothrops; species Protobothrops mucrosquamatus. The sequence goes on from NW_015388471.1 coordinate 83,900, forward strand.
AGTGTATGCATGGTGCATGCATATATGTGTGCGTTTAAAGTTCATTAGAGGGACTTTTTGCTGAGAGTTTGCTTTTGTGCTTTGCTTTGTTAACCGGGGAGAGCTGCCACTGCAGCAGAAATACTAAATGCTTTTTCTGAACCATTAGAGGGAAATGATTGATCAGTTCTAGTTGGTCAAACCAAGAAATATTGCTGCTCTCTAGAAAAATCTCCATTATTCTAGGCTGAATTCAACCTGCTTCCCTTCTCCTTCCCCAGCTCAGCAGCGCATGCTGAACCTGGATCAGTATATTCTTTTTTTAAACTAGATTTGCAAGATTTGTGGGTTAGAGAAAAATGTTCTGCTGTTTATTGCTGATGATGATTGTTTTTAAATCAGCTGATGCTACTCCGATCAGATTCTGTGTTGCCCATGTCTAATATAATTGTGCTTCTTCCCATTTACCACTGATGGTGGTATTAAACCAGTTCTTCCACTCTCTTTCAGCAAGAAGAAATGTATCCAAAAGAAAACTGACATGGGTCAGGCAGAGCTTTAATTACACTGTTGCAGCCACAATCTTGCCTGTTTATTACCAACTCCTGCAGACAGTCCTAAAAACTGGATTCCACCCAGGATCCATTTCCTACTGCTTACAGACAGACAAATGGCTGTCCAGTCTCTTCTTAAAAGCTTCCAGTGTCAGAGCATTCACAGCTTCTGGAGGCAGGTTGTTCTATTGGTTAATTGTTCTAACTGTCAGGAAGTTTCTCCTTAGTTCTAGGTTGCTTCTCTCTTTGGATAGTTTCCACCCGTTGCTTCTTGTCCTGCCGTCAGGTGCTTTGGAGAATAGCTTGACTCCCTCTTCTTTGTGGCAGCCCCTGAGATATTGGAACACTGCTATCATGTCCCCCCTGTCCTTCTCTTTGTTAAACTAGACATAGCCAATTCCAGCAACCGTTCCTTGTATGTTTTAGCCTCCAGTCCCCTAATCATCTTTATTGCTCTTCTCTGTACTCTTTCTAGAGTCTCAACATCTTTTTACATCGTGGTGACCAAAACTGGATGCAGTATTCCAAGTGTGGCCTTACCAAGGCATTGTAAAGTGGTATTAACACTTCACGTGATCTTGATTCTATCCCTCTCTAATGCAGCCTAGCACTGTATTGGCTTTTTGGGCAGCTGCAGCACACTGCTGGCTCATATTTAAGTGATTGTCCACTAGGACTCCAAGATCCCTCTCACAGTTGCTACTATTGAGCAAGGTACCCCCTATACCCCTGTGCATTTGGTTTTTCTTGCCTAAATGTAGAACCTTACTTTTTTCACAATTGAATTTCATTTTATTAGATAGCGCCCAATGTTCAAGTCTGTCAAGATCCTTCTGTAACTTAAGCCTATTCTTCTGGAGTGTTGGCTATTCATGCCAGCTTGGTGTTGTCTGCAAATTTGATGAGTCCCTCATCTATCCCCTATCCAAATCATTGTTGAAGATGTTGAAGAGCACTGGGCCCACTACACACTTCCCTCCATGTAGATGCAGTTCCACTGAGGACCAGACGCTGAGTATGGCCAGTCAGCCAGCTACGAATCCATCTGGTGGTGATGCTATCTAACCCACATTTTTCTATCTTATCAAGTAGTAGGTTGTGGTCTACTTTATCAAATGCCTTACTGAAGTCCAAGAAAATTATATCCACAGCATTCCTCTGGTCCACTAATTTTGTCACCTGGTCAAAGAATGCAATAAGATTTGTCTGGCATGATCTGTTTTTGACAAACCTATGTTGGCTTTTGGTAATGACTTTGTTTGCCTCTAGGTGTTTGTTGTTTGATTATATTTTCCAGAATCTTCCCAGGTATTGAGGTCAGGCTGATAGGTCTGTAATTTCCTGGATCCATTTTTTTTTCCTTTTTTGAAGATGGGAACTATATCAGCTCTTTTCCAGTCCTCTGGAAAAGACAGTGAGTCCTTAACTTACAAACATTGGTTTACTGACCATTCAAAGTTAGAATGGCAGTGAAAAAAGGGACTTACAACTAGTCCTCAAACTTACAACCATCACAGCATCCTCACAGTCATGTGATCAAAATTCAGGCACCTGGCAACCGGCATGTATTTACAATGGTTACAGCATGCCAACATCATGCATTTGCCATTTGCAACCTTCCCAATTGGCTTCTGACAAGCAAAGACAATGGATGAAGCTGTATTCACTTAATGATTGCCTGACTCATTTAACAACTGGAGTGATTTGCTTAATAACTATGGGGGGAAGGTCATAAAATGGGGTGCAACTCAACTGTCTTGCTTAGCATCGGAAATTCTCATCCCAGTTGTGGGGATAAGTCAAATCCTTAAGTCAAGGATTACCTGTGCATGTTGTAAGCAAATTAAAGTTGCTTGTCTCCAGGACTCTTAAGAGCCCACCTTGAGCATGTCTTTTTATGGGTATACACCAGGGTATGCAACCTGTCAATCCTTTGAGATACAGACCCATCCCCATCTTAGTCCTTGAACTATATGGAAGCCCAGGAGAGGGCTTGTGAATTTTATTAAATTTAGCCTCCTTTTTTTTCAACTTTGGCATTATGGCTGCCTAAATAAAACAATGAAACTGCCAACATTCTTTACCTCTTCTTGGGAGGCTCTTGTAAAGCACAAAGTTTTACAAACGCTTGTAAACTACAAAGCTTAATGCAAAATCTCAACAGTCAGATTGATCTGCAGTACAAATTTACACTAAGAATTTAAATAACATAGCCTGGAGTTTTGTAGAGTCGAAAAGGGATGAGGCAGAGCCAATTCTTTTTAGACTTTACCAAACAAAGAGAAGAAAGGAGCAAGGCTGGGGAGTATATAGAATAGCAATAGCAATAGCACTTAGACTTATATACTGCTCCGTAGCGCTTTATAGTACTTTCTGAGCAGTTTACAACATCAGTATATCGCCCCCAACAGTCTGGGTCCTCATTTTACCAATATCAAAAGGATGGAAAGCTGAGTCAACCTTGAGCCGGTCAGGATGGAACTGCAGGCTGTGGGCAGAGCTGGCCTGCAATACAGCATTCTAACCACTGCGCCACCATGGATTCAGTAGAGGAGAATATTTGCAGCTCAAGGTTTGGAAATTTGGAATCCTTGGTGCTCTCTGAGTTTGGCTATTTTCTTGCAGACATTTCATTACCAAACTGGGTAATATCACCAGTGCTACTGATAATGGTAATGAAACATCTTCAAGAAAGCAACCAAGCTCAGAGAGTACCAAGTAGCCCTCATACAGTATATGGAACCATTAATAATAATAATAATAATAATAATAATAATAATAATAATAATAATAATAATAATAATAATAATAATAATAATAATAATAATA
>NW_015388471.1:87581-90092 GCF_001527695.2 Protobothrops mucrosquamatus
ATTGTAAAGTGGTATTAACACTTCACGTGATCTTGATTCTATCCCTCTGGGGGTAGTTGGAAGGGGCCTTGAGTTCAGTCCTCTCCTTGCCAGAATCAGTACCCTTTAGAAGGATACCCTTCAGTACCCTTCTGTAAAGCGGCCTAACAACTTCCTTTGCAATTGGTTCCATTTTAGAATTATTTTTACTTTGAGGAAGTTTTTCTTAACATTCAGTGCATTTCCTGCCATCTGAAAGTACTTGAAAAGTGCAATCATAATACATGTCTAGTCAGAGGTTTCCTCTGAGGTCAGTGGCTATAGAATTGCAGCATCAGTAGTTCTGACTTTTGTAGCTGTCATGCCCTCTCAGAAAAAAAATTAAAAGGCCAAGTCAGTACTAAGTACTTGCTACACAAAGTAGATATAAAGAAGAAACCCTTTCAAATTTTACTTCCTGTGCACAGTGGTATAATTTACCTAATTGAATGGGATACTTTAAAATAATATGTATACATTTCTCCACTGTTCTAGAGAATGAATGGAAGGGATTAGAACACACAGGCCACAATTTGCCATAGATACACAGACCCTAGAATAGAATAATACAGTTGGAAGTTACCTTGTAGGTCATCTAGTCCAACCCCCCACCCAAGCAGGAGACCCTACAACATTTCTGACAGATGGCAGTCCAGTCTCTTCTTGAAAGCTTCCAGAGATGAAGCTCCCACAACTTCTGAAGGCAATCTGTTTCATTGGTTGATTGTTCTCACTGTCAGAAAAGTTCTCCTTATTTCTAGGTTGAATCTCTCCTTGATCAGTTTCCATCCGTTATTTCTTGTCTGGTCTTCAGGTGGTTTGGAAAATAGGTTGTTCCCCTCCTCTCTGTGACAGCCCTTCAAATATTGGAAGACTGCTATCATGTCTCCCCTGGTCCTTCTCTTCACTAGACTAGCCATGCCCAGTTTCTGTAACCGTTCTTGATATGTTTTAGCCTCCTGTTTCCTAATCATCTTGGTTGCTCTTCTCTGCACTTTTTCTAGAGTCTCAACATCTTTTTTATAGTGTGGAGACCAAAACTGGTTGCAGTATTCTAGGTGTAGTCTTACTAAGGCTTTATAGAGTGGTATTAGTATCTCACGTGATCTTGATTGAAACTCTCTGTTTAGGCAATTTAGGATTGCATTGGCTTTCTTGGCTGTCACCGCACGCTGTTGGCTCATATTTAATTGATTGTCCACTAAGACTCCAGGAAATCCCTCTCACAGTTGCTGCTGTTAAGCCTGGTTTCACCCAATCTATATGTGTACTTTTGGTTTTTCTTGCCAAAGTATAAGACTTTATTTTTGTCTACATTGAATTTCATTTTGTTAGATAAAGCCCAGTGTTCAAGTCTGTCAAGATCCATCTGGATCTTGAACCTATCATGTAGGATGTTGGCTATTCCTGCCAGCTTAGTATCATCTGCAAATTTGATAAGTTCCCCTTCTATTCCTCATCTAAGTCGTTCATGAAGATGCTGAAGAGACACATTGTCTCTCTCTCTCTCCCTCTCTCTCTCTCTCCTTCTCTCTCTTTCTCTCTCTCTCCCTCCCTCCCTCCCCCCTCTCTCACTCACTCACTCACTCACTCACACACATACACACACACTTTACTTCATGTGTGCAACTTTTCAAATGGAGATGGGGATGCACTTTTTAATCTTTGCTGTATTCCTTCCTAAAAGATGTATGAGATAATGTCACCTTAATAGTAAAAAGAGGAAAGAGGACATTTGATTAGAAAAGATGGTAGGACAGTACCATGTGATGAGGACAGGGAAGGTTCCTCAACTCCTCCTTTGTTTGGTTGTCTCCTCAGAGAAAGAAATCCAGAACAGATTATTAACTAGTTGACTTGTGAGCATGTAGAAAAGAATGTGTTTATTGAAAGGAGCCAATGTGAGAATATCAAGAATATCAAGAGGTATGCCAAATAAGCCTGGCTTCAGTGACCTGTTTATTGACCATGGGAATATGGTAGACATAAAAACATGGAATTCAGCAAAGCATTTGACAAGTTCTCCCATAACAGCCTAGTACAGAAGATGACGAAATATAGGCCGGACCAGGACAGAAGCTCAGAATGCATTTAATGTACAAACAATAAACACCTACAAATCACTAAATAAAACCACTGTAGTCAAGGGCAGGATAAAAAAAATGCAAGATAATGGCTATGACCATTCTATCAAACCTCACCCCAGATCACATATGAGATGCCTTTTAAAGTGGAGAGGGGCTTTAACTGCATCTTTGTGGCTGCCATATTGGATTTTTTTTTTAATTTTTACCTCTGTGGGAAGTCAGAGCCCCAGAGAAGGAAATATTAAAAGGGCAGAAAAATATATTTCCTCAAAAGTATTTTAAAAAGCAGAAACCAACTTTGCCCCCAAGCCAACTATCCCAAACAGGAGCTAGCCCCATACAAATGCAGATGTAAAACCATCAGAAAGTTGAAGCCAGAGCAATCAAGAAGACAAAGAGAAAATCT
>NW_015388471.1:90213-98381 GCF_001527695.2 Protobothrops mucrosquamatus
AAATCTGCATGCCCCACCCAAACTCTAGGAGTCATTAGCCCCATCACCTGGGAAGCAGGATATGATAATAGGATTAAACCACAGATATCAAGGCCTAGAAAAACACTCAGAAATAGCCTCAAAGTTCATGCCACAGGAACAGGAAACTATTCCAAACAGGGCTAGAGAGGGTATAAAAACCGACTGCCCATGTGCTCAGTCTCTTCTCTCCTCTGCTCTTTCCTGTAGAACCATCTTTCTGCTTCTGCAATAAACTGTAACCTTCTTCCCAAAGCAGTCGCCATGTTTGCTTATTTATTCCTGGCTTGGATGAACCAGGATGAAGACTTTACTTCTATCACCTCCATGGACCACCTTGACTAAAGTGCACCCAATCACAGCATTTGCTTTTTTTGCTTTCTACCAAAGGTCTTCTGCCTGCTATAATAGCTCCTTAAATCATGACCACATTGCTTTGTACCAATTTAAGCAGCAGAGTAGATTCAGATATTAGAAATTCAGTGTGATCTGAGCCCAACAATTTAGTTAGCATATCCTTCTATCAACCAGCCTTCCCCAGCCAGTGATTTGCTGCGATTCCAGGAGACAGGGAGGGAGTAATGGACATGTTGACCGGAGATTCTAGGAGTTCTGATCCCAATATATCTGGAAGGTACCACGTTGGGGAAGCCTGGCCATAAAGCCAACTTTAATGCAGATGTTTTTTCTGAGTGTGCTGAGATACTTACTGAAATGTGCTAAATAATGTGTAAGCCCAAGATTCAAAGACAAGATAAAGAGGATTAAATAATCTGAAATAGGCCAGAACTATTTCGTTGCTATGGTTTTAACTTCATTAATACCGAAAGTGTGTTAGAGCCTGCCTGATGAAAACTGTCTGTTCTGTGTAAATGAGATACTCTTAATGGGAGGAGGAGGAGGAGGAGGAGGAGGAGGAATGACATTCTAATGCTATAGGGAACCAAAGAATATGCTAGTGAACAAGGATAAGCATTCACCAAGTAGGGCACCCTGGTCAAAGAGAAAAGCTTAGCAGTTTGCTTAATCCATTGGATGTATTTGTTTTGCTCCTTCTGCATCTTTCTTCCCCCTCTAATACTTCAGCTAGCAAGCCTTCGATTCATAGACTGAAGTTTGGAATAACACAGCATGCCAAAACATTCATAGCTGCACAGAGAAGAAGGAACGGACACTCAGTGCCTGGAAAATAAAAGATAAGACTTAAGTTTGTTAGTAGGTGGTCCTTACAGAATCACTGAGAATTAATTTGCTTGTGAAATGGGTGGCTATATAAATTAGATGAATTAAATAAACTTAACCACCCATGCTTAACAATCCATCATGTCATGAGAACATCTAAACACAGTTAATTCATCCATCTTTCCTATCTAATCTTCCAAGAAAAAAAGAGAAAGAATGGCTGAGAAAAGGAAGTCTCTCATTACTAACCTAAGTAGATCGGGCAGCACAGAGTAGATCTCCCAACCCTGATTGTCTTCAGTGACCAAATCATGCCTATGGCTTCTTGGCAGATTAATCTGGACAACACTAGCATGTGTTTACCAACCCTTTTCTGGCACAAAGTGAGTTATGTTAATACTCTGTAACTCCAAAATTGTGGTAGCTATTTTTTTTAATCATGTTGCTGAATGCTGCAAAATCACCTTTGAGAAAATTTGGTTTAAATGGGGCGGGGGAAACAGGGTCTTGTGTGGTGTTAATGAACTGTTTTGTAAAATATGTAAGATTCCATTCTCAGGACTCCAAAGATTGTGTCAGATGCCATAGTCAACCTCACACAACCTAAAATACCAATAAGAATTGCTTGCCATTATTTTAAGGAAGGAACAGTACAAACCATAGAGTAATTCCTGGATGGATAGATGGATGGATGGATGGATGGATGGATGGATGGATGGATGGATGGATGGAAGCACCACTAGATAGATCCTCTACTCCTTACAAGAAATTCGGGGGGGGGAATGAAAATTCTGTGGCATGCATATGCATGATAAGTCTCTACCCGCTTGTCTTACCTTCCTCCTCTTACCCTCTCCTACCCAGTTCATCATCCCAGGTGGATGCTCATCTGAAGTAGACTACAAATAAGTTGCTCTATGGTTGGATTGATTATAGCCTATGGGGTTATTAATTTATTTTATTAATTTATTTTTATTTATCATACTTAAGAATGCCCCATCTCCTTTAACCAGTAATCAAATCATAGAAACATAGAGTTGAGAAGGTCCACAGATGTCAACTAACTCCAACTCAGAGCAGCATCAGCTAGCTGGTTTTAGAGAGATGACCATCTAGCTTCTATTTAATATAGAACTCCCGACTGATAGCTCATACAGTCAGAAAATTCTTCCTGATGTGCAGTTTGAACATTCTTCCTTGTAGTTTTAACCTGCCCTTTGGGGTAATAGACAATAAATCCATTTCTCCTTCTGGGTGGTGATCATTCAGATATTTTAACACTACTATCATATCTCTCCTAAGTGTTTTTTTTTTGTATGCTAAATACACCCAGACCCTTTAAACTTTGTGCTGTCTTAGTAACCTTCTTCTGAATTTTCTATAATCTGTTGTTGTCTGTTTTGAATTGTGGTGACCAGAACTGGATATTATTCTCCAAATGGGGGGGTCTAACAATTCCTTTGATCCAGATTGTTTGCTCCTCTTAATGCAACCCAAGTATTTGCCTTTTTAGCAGCTACATCAGTGACTCCTGTTGAATTTGGGGGTCAATAAGGACAGTTGGATCCCTTCCATGTACTCACAAACCAGACCTTTCCTATCCTATATTTGTGCCTTACATTTGTCACTTTTGAAAAGTAATTCCTTCTTATTTGCATGTCACAGTAAAGAAAAGGATGAATAGCCTTGATGGCAGATGGAAGAAAAGTATAAAATCAGCATGTTTCTGATAGTGTCCATCGACTGCAATTCAAACATGCATGAGAAGGAGCAAAAAAATCTCTTGTCCAATAACATCATCACACACACATGTACACACATACACACTTGCTAAGCTGTCTGGTTAATTCATTGACTGATTAATTGATTGATGGATTAAGGAGGAGCCATCAAGTCAATGAGAAATTTTAGTGACTCCCCAATACTTTTTCTTCAACCAATCATTTTAGGCTTCTCAATGGTGAATTCATTGCTACAGTCAGTCCATCTGTCTTGCTGCTGGTCACCCAATTTTTCATCCTTTCACTTTTCCCAGAATTATGGACTATTCAAGGGAGCTGACAAGTTCCCTTACTTTAACAAGGTGAATTTTGATTGACACCCTTTTCATATTATTTTTCTTCTTCTTCTTATCACTTAGACCCCAAAAGGCTGCCAGCCCTGCCCCCGTTTCATGATTCTCAAAATGTAAGAAGCAACATTCCCCATTGTCCAGCTCTTCTTCCCAGGAGATCCAACCATAGACTCTTAATTATGCCACAGACTCTTAATTATTATTCCATTATTTGGCAATCATGAATTGAAGTGATCACAGTTCAGATTGAAAGCCTCATATAGAGCAGATGGAAACTTGGATCTGACCTTGCCTGATTTTGGAGAAGATATGTATGGGCGACACGGAGAGTACTTGGACAGAAGTCTACCTGAAAATCTGAAGGATATAGGGCTTTTTGTTTGGGAAATTAAAAAGCAGGGGAAAAAAATCCTTGAACTAAAACAATGGCAAAAAACCACATGGATTTGTTCATGTAGCTATGAGGAGTTAAGTTCAGGTCAAGGGCTACTCTTTATGATATAATTTTTCAGTATTAAGATAATGACCGAGAGAAACTTCAAAGAGCAATGAGGAATGGAGCAGGATGATTATTCAGTGCATATCACTCAGCATATGAAATTCCAGCCCAATTTATTCCCAGTGGACGCCCAGCAGTTTTGAAAGTCTTTCTGAATGAAGACTATCTGTGAAACATGGCAGAAAATGTATAGTTTCTCATACTTCCCAATTCCTTCATACTATCTTAAAAATCCCATTTGAACCCTGGCACTTCTGGTTAAAAAGTCAGGTAAAAAGAATCTCTGGGCAGCTAATGCCCATCAAAGTAATTCTGCTTTTCTAATCTGGTGCTCCTGATTTCCTTGCCAATGCAAATATTGTAGTCCCAATTTAGAGAGGGGAATACGAGTGGCTCAGGACTGAACTGTGGGTACTGTTCTTGGAGCCTGGTTGTTTATTTGCAAACATTTCATTACCCAACTGTATAACATCATCCATATGAGTGATGGTGAGGTTTCCTACCTGTACATATGGCTTGCTTTACTGTTTCTTATGGAGGTTTCTCCTTGGCAGCTCCTTGATTAGAGTATTGCTTTCTGCTTGATTGTTTGTCTAGTGTTAATCCCTGCTTATCTGATTCTGTGAACCTCCTTATGCTGAGCTATGATTGTAACAAAGGTCTGATTTGATCTGAATATCCTAATCAAGGAGCCACCAAGGCAACAGCCTCATCCATACCAAACTTGGCAGGACAGGTTACTCTATATAAATGAGCAGCAAATGTGCACTGATAAGGTTATCCAGTCTGCAGGCAAACAACCAAGTTTAGAGAGCACCAAGAACTCCACATTTAGAAAGTACAAGGATGAAGATACCTCTGACACATCATCTTGGGAAAGATGACTAAAATTTGCCTTTGGCGGGCAGCTTCTGAAGCATCTTTGCTTGGAAGCAAAGATGCTAAAATCACCACTCAGATTTAATGATGTAAAAAAAATAATCAAAGAAATAGCAAGGCAAACTCTTAGAATTAATGCATTGTGTTTGCATATGTGTATGAGTGAGCATGTGTCAAGGGATGGGGGATGTAGAGGAGAGGAAATTCAGAGAGGAAAATCCTTCAATGAAATATGGATGAAATCCTGAGGAGGATAAATATACCCCGGCGGATTAAAGATTCTCTAGCCACACTTAAATNAATAATAATAATAATAATAATAATAATAATAATAATAAAGTTGGAAGGGACCTTGGAGGTCATTGAGTCCAACCCCCTGCTCAGGCAGGAAACCCTACACCATTTCGGACAAATGGCTGTCCAGTCTCTTCTTAAAAACTTCCAGTGTTGGAGCATTCACCGCTTCTGGAGGCAGGTTGTTCCATTGGTTAATTGTTCTGTCAGGAAGTTTCTCCTTAGTTCTAGGTTGCTTCTCTCCTTGATTAGTTTCCATCCGTTGCTTCTTGTCCTGCCTTCAGGCGCTCTGGAGAATAGCTTGAGTGAATCACTGCAGCTGTTAAGTGAGTAGCTCGGTTGTTAAGTAAATCTGGCTTCCCCATTGACATTGTTTGTCAGAAGTGCACAAAAAACCCTAACCCACATGACTCTGGGACGCTGCAACCATAATAAATATGAGTCAGTTGCCAAGCATCTGAATTTTGATCGTGTGAAATGTGGGGATGCTGCAACAGTCGTGAGTGTGCAAACCAGCCCTAACTCACTTTTTTCATTCCTATTGTAACTTTGAATGGACACTAAACAAGCAGTCAAGGGCTACCTGTGTTACAATAATTTGACTCTCCCCTTAAAAAGTATCCCTTCTACATATCAAGAGTTGCCATCAAATCCATACAGGCAATTGTATCATCTTGAACATTTAAAAACTAACACATGCACGCAAAAGGGTGCCCAGGAAATGGACAACAGAAGTACCTTTTAAAGAAATGTCTTACCTCTCTGATATTGGTCGGTGGATCCCAGTCTACCTTTTTTATTTTTCTATGAGGACAGACAAAAAAAAAAACCAGTTAGAAAACCAGTGAAAGAATCCTAGCCTGTCCTGTTCCTTCCTCTCTTTGACCAGGAGGCATCTGTCGGAGGTCCATCCTCAGATACACAAGCCATAGACACTGTCTTCTGGTCTCTTGGTAAAGGAAGATTAGTCTGTGGTGAGCTGGAACATATCTAATTATATTTCTTTTTTTAAAAAAATAATCCTCCCAGCAAAACAGATGTGGAAGTGATCTGATGATCCTAGAAAACAGTCTTCCAAGGAAATTAGAAAAAGGACTGAGTTACATTTTTTTTCCTCCTTCTTTTGGCATCTGTGGACAGGCCGAAAGAAGCAGCATATGTTTTAAGCAAGAAATGTGTGAAGCTTTGAAATCCAGCCACCCAAAGATTGCCATTAAATTTCAGCAGTTCAGTGAACCCCCTCCTTTCACTGGGCCAACATGCATTGGGGGGGGGAGCGAGGAAGTTGGTGTCGATTTCCACCTATTTGAAACTCACACAGGTGCACATTCTTAATGCAATTTCAAGAAATGAATAGAAAGTTGCAACAACAGGGAATTGTCAGTGAAGGGCTGGTCATTTCCATTCCCTGGGAAATTTTCATGACAGAGCAGGCCCAGATTCAATACGATCCATATGGACATGACAGCAGAAAGCAGTCGGTGGATCTGATAAGGAATCTTATAGGAGGGGGGGGGAGAGGAAATTCCAGATGGCTTAATCTTCAGATGTATTGAGCAGCTGCACTTCTCAGGATAATAGTATTTTTGAGCAGCAGCAAGCTACGAATATCAGGCTACTAAAAGGGGCATCCTTATTTTCTTTGCATATTAGAGAATTTTCTTTGGATATTTAAAAGAAGAAAAAAATAACTTCAGTCAGCCTGAAACAAACTTAAAATACCTTTACCAGAAAATCCAACATAAATTAGAAGGAGGGGTGTATAACAGGAAGACATGGGAGTAACTGGGCTGCCTTTAATAGTTACATACTGTTGAAAGAAAAATCTTCAGGTCCAGTCCAAGCCAGGAATAAACAAAATGGAGGCTGTTTGGAAAGAAGATTCTTTATTGAAGAGCAGAACAGCAACAGCATGCAGTTCTGGGGCAGCTGACAAAATGGAGCTGGGAGTGGTGGGTTTTTATATATTCTTGGGGTTTTATGTTTGGAGTTGTTTCTGTTTGAGGTTGTTCCTGTTCCTGTGCAATGAACTTTGACCTGAGGTTCAGTATGCCCTTTTGGTATTCTAATGGTGGTGGGTTAATCCTATTATGTCCTAAAGGTCATGTCTTTAGATTTTGGGTGGGGGATGTAGATTTTAGGGGTCTTTGTCTTTCTAATCCCATCAGCTCCAAGGTTCCTGGCCCCAGTCTTTCTGAAAGGATGATCAAATCTGCATTTCTACAGAGCTGTCCTGCTGAGTTTCTGCTTGGGCAAGAAGGAGAAGTTTCTGCCTTTTAAGATTTTCTCCCATTATTCCTTTGGGAAAATATAATATTCTGCCTTTTTTTAAAATATCCCCCAAATACTTCCTTCTCTGGGTGTGTGTGTGCTGATTTCCTACAATACAAAAGAGGCTTTGGGGGGATATTGATTGCCATTGTTAATACATCAAAATTGCAAATTAAAAACCCCCAAAGCCCAACCTTCCTAGGAAAACATTTATCCTAGATAAGTTTCAAGTACAAATACAACACAGATAGGTTGGTGAGTGAAAGATTGATGCTGTGATTTTGTAGAAAGAAAACAGCATTTTTTAAAAAAGAAATTAAAAGAAGTGATGTAGATATTTTCTTTCTGGTATGAACAAACTGCTTTCTAAATTCCTTGCAGGCCACAAATGATCATGCTAACAATTATTTTAGTAAGAAGCTGGAAGAGAAATGAATGTTGTCTATCCCTGCATCACCACAGTTTGTAATTCATGACAAACAAGATACTGTTTTTTTTTCTAATTCAGTGTTTCTCAAACTTAGCAACTCTAAGACATGTGGACTTCAACTCCCAGAATTCCCCAGCCAGCCAGCCTGCTGCCTGGAGAATTTTGGGAGTTGAAGTCCACATGTCTTAGAATTGCCAAGTCTGAGAAACACTGCTCTAATTCTTTCACCCAAGTCAGCCCAAGTGAAATCCACTCCCCAAATTACATCTGAACCCTGAGCAGGTTTTTATTCTTTTCCTCGTATCCACAAATGTAAATTTCCTTAAAGCCAATGGGAAATAACACTGAATGACTTTGGCAGCCATTCCACAGTTTGACTGAAAACAGAGATGCCCCAAGCTGCAAAGACATGGCTCTTCCCAACAAGTTCAGCTCTGCTGTTCCAAATGAGATTTGTTTCTAATTGGATGTGATGTGTCAGCCCTCTAAGGTTGGCGGATGTGCAATTCACAACCCCCTCC
>NW_015388471.1:99963-101361 GCF_001527695.2 Protobothrops mucrosquamatus
TCCTCCTCCTCCTCCTCCTCCTCCTCCTCCTCCTAATTTGTTCCAGGTTTTCAGCATTATATACAGATGTAAAAAACTGTGATGAATTCACCAATGAGGAAAAGCAGGATTAAAACTAGTTTCAGGAAGACAAATGAAGCAATAACTGGATGACACTGAAGATGGAAAGCAGATGGGTTTCATCTGAATAAGCAAGGATGCAGGGTGCGCTCATCACAATTTCCACATTATTTCGCTGCTTCCAGGTCTTAAAGGGGGCTTCCTAGTGAACAGCTAAGAAATCCAAACTTCCTGAATTCCTTTACCTCCATTTCTTAATTTGTCACTGCAGCATGGCTTCCCATGAGTACCATAAGCCTTCCTCCAGTGGGTTTCAGCAGCAGGCTGGATTTGGGCTGGATAGATTTTTCATAATGCAAAAGTTTAAGAATATCTTTTCTAATGGATGATACAACAACAACAAAAAAAATCGACAGTAGAATATTTCCGAGTTTCAAATTCTAGGGTTAAAACTGGTCTAGATAAATAAGTCATTGTAAGGTAGACTGGAAGTTACTGCTTCATACTGCAGGTAAATGAATAGCAAACAATGTTTCTTTTCTCCCATGTTGTCTTTAATGTTTTAATTGGTTAAGTTTTATATTTTAAAATGATTTTCAATTTTTGATAGGGAGCCAAACAAGAGTTTGTTGAAAGATGGGTGGCTATATAAATGTAAAAAGGAAGGAAGGAAGGAAGGAAGGAAGGAAGGAAGGAAGGAAGGAAGGAAGGAAGGAAGGAAGGAAGGAAGGAAGGAAGGAAGGAAGGAAGGAAGGAAGGAAGGAAGGAAAATGCAATCCAGGTATAATCACAATCAGCCAAGTGTGGACTTCTTTTAAATTAGAGGCAGGCACCTTGGGAGTTTCTAGATGTTTTGGCTTTGAAATCCCACCATACACAAACAGCCATGGTCTAGCAGAAAAGGTGGTATGAACTTAGTATCAAACATCTGGATGGTACCATGCTAAGTCTATCTATTTTTTTAATGAAAGAATCGGCCTTATGAGGCGACATCTCCTGCATTTTTCATGCGTTCTTTTTTTGTCCTATAATCTTTACAAGGCGCTTGATTGCTACTTGTGAGTATCACCAGCATCTCCTCTCGGCAATAAAAATAGCTGGCTCACAACTTCACTCTTTAGTTGGCTGCATGAGAGGCGGACAAAGGCTCTCTTGAGTCACCCGTAACATCACTGATGAGATTCGTAACTTCAATATCATGTCAACCTTTTATATCTGCTTGGTTCACACAAAAGGCTCTTTCTTTCGGCCAGGGGATGATGTCAGCTCTTTGGGGATGAGAAGATGGAAATGGGAATTTGAGGATTCGGGTTTTAGGGGGGGGGGAGCTTGGGTGAA
>NW_015388471.1:101385-112131 GCF_001527695.2 Protobothrops mucrosquamatus
GACAAAGGCTCTCTTGAGTCACCCGTAACATCACTGATGAGATTCGTAACTTCAATATCATGTCAACCTTTTATATCTGCTTGGTTCACACAAAAGGCTCTTTCTTTCGGCCAGGGGATGATGTCAGCTCTTTGGGGATGAGAAGATGGAAATGGGAATTTGAGGATTCGGGTTTTAGGGGGGGGGGAGCTTGGGTGAAAACAAGATCATTTTCATTTATTCTAGTGGAAGAACTTAAAATTTGCAGACAGTTTCCTCTTAGTTACCAAATGAGCAGCAACATTCATATTGCTATCTCCAGCCAATTAATGTCTCCTAGACCATATTATATTTCTCCTGAGAAATCTTCAAAACTCCCTATAATTATCTAAAGACTTTCCATCAGAAAAGCCAAGTTTTCACTGGATGCATTGTGATCCTCAACTTAATGTCCTCCAGATATTTTGGGATCTGGAGCATTCATAGCAAGCCAAGGTTTCATCAAAATGCGCATTGTTGACGTCAGGACACTCTATGGTGTAACACCAAGGAGTGTGCTTGTGTGTGTGTGTGTGTGTGTGTGTGTGTAATGTGTGTGTTCTTGTATTTTGTGTAGGTGTGTCTATGCTTGTGTTTGTTTGTTTGTGAGTGTGTGTGTAATGTGTCACATCGTATGTTTTGTAATTTTTGCACCATGGTCGGGATCCCTCGTTCTACAATTTCCAGCCATATTAAATGAAGAATATCCTTAAGTTACCTTTATATCCCAAAGCTGTTAAGCTGAATTTCCTGTGAGCAAAAGAATTAGAATTATTAAGTACATTATGAATAAATTTGCTGGATGGAGCAACGATCCCAGGACAGAAGAGTGCTTTTAATGGGTCTCCACCACTTAATTAAAAGCATTAATATGACTAATGCGCTTCTTCACAGATGTGGTCACCCAGTGTAACCAGTGGTGGAAAGGATCTGTCTTTTTTTCCCCAAAAAAACATCCTTCTGCTCAAAAACCACAAATTCCAGGAGATGGAGAAAATACTTTGAAATACCTCTTTTGTACTGTCTCTCCCTTTGAAGAAACAGTCAGGGCCTAGCCTTATTTTTGGATTTTGTTTGATAACTGAGGTGCCAAAGATGGATTGGGGGCTGGGGTGTTTGTTCTAATAAAGGTCAGGTCTTTTGTAAGACAAAGGATGATGGAGCTGGTTTTTAAAGCAAAAATATACAGTGTTATCTGCCTCCATTCCCCCCCCCCCTTTGCTGCTTCGTCATTATTGGCTTCTCCTGGACTTTTCGTTCTCCCAGCCACCCCAAGACGGCAAAGGAGGGATTATCCGAAACAGGGCCTGAGCTGCAACTACAGTTTGCAAATGCCTCTCCTGGTTAGATCCCCAGATGTGGTTATTCTCACCACTCAAGGAATTAATTAAGTGTGACCAAAACACCTGGAGGGTAATTAGGCTTTCCAGATGTCACCTTTTGACCATTCAGGCTTTTTTAAAATTATTTTCTTCTTTTAGGTAAGTCCACAAGTCAGGCATGTAATATCTGCCCACCTAAAAGCTTCATATGAATCCACTTAGTCCATTCCAGATTCATGATTTGGAGCACCTCCTCTTCATTTAAAAACTCATCCTTGGATCTACTGTAACAGGCAAATATTAATGTAATTCTTTTGCCCTGCCTTCAAGTTCCATCCAGTTTGGGGTGAGGCCTCCTGGAGTCTGGAGAAGACATCTACACCAACTAATTAGGATCAAGCTAGGAACAAGGCCATGGGGCAGGAGACACATTTTAATATTTTGCTATTGCCCCAGTCCAAAATGTTGACAGCAATGGGATTTCTTCCCATTAAAGGCCATGGCCACCATATTGTCCTTTTTGACCCCACATCCTCAAGATAGGGCCTGCCATTATGTTGCTTGGGGAAGGGGAGAAGCTTATCAACCCCCTCAACATCTATGGAGTTTCTCATTCATCCAGGTCATAGTTATAAAAGCACCTTTGGGATAAACCCTTCAAAAGGCAAACAAAATGGTCACCTATCCAGGCTGAATCCCAGCAACCATTTCTGAATAAGAGCTGAGTAAAAAGTTACTGACCCATCTAAAAATGTGCAATCCTTGGTTCTCCTTGATTTCTTAGTATTTTTGATATCAGTTATGACATCCTTCTGGACCATCTCTGAAGGACTGGAGTGAGGCCACTGTTTTGCAGTGCTTTTCCTGATTGAAGAGGTGGTTCCACTCCATGAGACAGGGAAAAATGTTCCACCCAAAGACTTCTACTCTAGGTAGAGAATTCCACCTAGAGAACTTTATCTAGCTTTTAATCCTTCTGTTTAACTTTTACAGGAAACCATTGGGAGAGATTATTGGCATGAAGTCCAGTATCATTAGTACAATGATGATTCTCGGCTATCAGTTCTACACCAAGAAAAAAGGAGAAATTTCCTGACAATGAGAACAATTAACCTGTGGAATGACTTGCCTCCAGAAGTTGTGGGTGCTCCATCACTGGATATTTTTAAGAAGAGACTGGACAGCCATTTGTCTGAAATGATATAGGGTCTCCTGCTTGAGCAGGGAGTTGGATTAGTCGTCTCTAAGGTCCAATTCTGTTATTCTGTTTCTATTAGCTTGGAGGTTATGAGTGTCTAGGTGGAGAGGAAGAAACTCAGATTCAATCCCTGAAAGATGAACTTTGTGTTTGTGGATCTAATGATTCTGGGAAATACCATTGATGATTCTGAACAGAGTGGTACCTCCTCATTCAGAAATGTTTTTTCAAGCTGGGGATCCTGTGAGACTCACAGCTATCCTTGATGAGCCTCAGTTATGCGTGCTTTCATGTATAAGTGTATGTCTTTTTTTGGCGGATGTGTTTAGTTTATGTTGACTTCGTTAGCCACAAAGGGCCTTTGAGATTAGGTGTCATACAAATAAAGTAAATAATATCAATTGCACTACCCCAGATTGAGATAGTTAAATTTAGAATGTTGCAATATATAACATGCTTTCCGTTTAGATTTCTTGATCCATAATTTCTTAAAAATAATTGTCATCAAGTTTAAGCAATCAGAAATAGCGTGTTTCCCCACACCCAATCCATGGATTCTTTGCCAAGGTAGTGTTAAATCAGAATGTTATAAAGCAATTGAGATGCATTAGTGCCAAGTCTTTAGTTTTATTGGTAACTAACATGCTCTTCTGTCTTTGATCTTGCATGCTTGTTTGAAACACATCATAAATCACTCCAGTACTAATCCGGGCTTGCTATAATTACTGTAATTAAATTTTTCCATCCACATTTCTTTTAGAAGAAACATTGGGAACAAAAATTATAAATTGATCATTGCCAGATTCATGTGACTGAGTTTATTTTTTCTTATCCAGTTTGCATTATTTCAGAATTGGATGTTCCCAGTTTTCAACTTTTCATCTGTTATGGTGCAGGTTTGCTAAGAAACACACGACTGGAAAAAGAGCAGATAGAGGCTCCCATGCCAACATTTTCCAAGAAGGAAAATGAATTTTTTCTGAGTTTCTGTAATCAGGTCTTGATTTGGCCCAGGTCTCTGTTTTATTTTTGTTGCTGTTATTAATCATTTTACCAGGCTTCTAAATATGAACTGCTTATAGGACAATTTTCTCCTTTATGATGCCAGGGTAGGGAAAATGAGTAATCAAGATATATATTTTTTTACATCTATGCCTTCAGCTGCAGTTTGCAAGGCATGGATTGGTGGATGGGCTTTGTCTTCTGCTGAAGCCTTAAATGTTTAACAAAACAATTTTAAAGAAGAATGTTGAACTTGTAGGACAGGGGTGTCAAACTCACAAGGTCACGTGACATATCACGATATATTGTGATTTTTTTTCCATTGCCGGCAATGGGGTGGGCACAATTTTGCTATGACGCATCTGGCCCGTGGGCTGGCAGTTTGACACCCCTGTTGTAGGGGCTGAAATACTCAGATGAAATTGTAGTTTCAGGGCTCAAACTGTACCCAGCCCAACTTACCTTGAAGATTTATTAGTAGATACTCTCCATATATGATATCTTTTGTGATTCAAAATTTGTATTAATTTTAACAAAGCATACAATACAAAAATATAAAGACTGATGAAGGTAAAATAGGGGCGGAAAAGGGGAAGAGAGGAAAGTGTAGGGTAGAGGGGAAAAAGAAAAGAAAAACGCATTGATTTCCAACTCCTTTGTTGCACAAGAATAACAACATGAAACCTCAACTTTTTAATTTTACATAATAGTATAGCCATTTCTATATATTTCCAAACCTATCTAATCAACAAAACCCAAAATCAAAATTTCATTTTTTTCCAACTGAAGCACAAAGTCCCAAAGCGGTTTCCAAGTAGAAACAAAATTGTATTCTTTTCTTTAATTAAAGCAGTCAATTTAGCTATCTCTGCTAATTCCATCAAACATCCACATATCATATCTTGAGCTCCAGGCAGATGGGTAGGCTATAAATGCAAAATTTAATAAGGCCCATACAGTATACTCCAGTATGATTGATTGGCTAGTTTCTGATTCAATTTGTCATGCAAACACTGCCTTGGATTCTTTTCCTTTGAACCTCTTCATCCTCTGATTTCTGAACTAAAGAAACCTTGCCATATTGTAAACTCCCCAAATTTGGCAGGAGCTCCCAGACATTTTGCTAATACTGCTTTGCTGAGTAGAAAAAGGGCAGTCTTTTGTCAGAGATACAAGTTAACCCACAGCCTCTAACTTCTACATCAGGGGTAGTCAACCTTGGCTCTTTTATGACTCATGGACTTCAACTCCCAGAACTCCTGAGCCAGCTGGCTCAGGAATTCTGGGAGTTGAAGTCCACGAGTCATAAAAGAGCCAAGGTTGACTACCCCTGTTCTACATGATACCAACACAGAGATGTGATCTCATGAAGAATAGTTTTAAAGAAGACAAACACTTTAGCATATACTGTAAGTCAGGGGTCCCCAACCCCCGGTCCATGGACCAGTACCGGGCCGCAGCATGCCAGCAACCGGTTCACACAAATAAGCAAAGCCCCATCCATGGGATGCAGGCAGCACACAAAACCATGCCCCCTCTGGTCTGTGGAAAAACATCTCTTCAGGTAACTGGCCCCTGGTGCCCCAAAGGTTGGGGACCTCTGCTGTAAGTGATACTGAATCTGTCGTTTAGTCCCCAAATGTTGGTGAAGTACGTCTCGGGTTTTTTTCTTCTTTATTGATATAAAGGTAGTCTTTGACTTACAACCATTCATTTAGTGACCGTTCAAAGTTACAACGGCCCTGGAAAAAGTGACTTATGATGGTTTTTTTTGCATATATGATGGCGTCCTCATAGTCATGTGATCAAAATTGGGACACTTGGCAACTGGCATGTATTTGTGACGGTTGCATTGTCCCAGGGTCATGTGATCACCTTTTGGGACCTTCTGACAAGCAAAGTCAATGGGGAAGCCAGATTCACTTAACAACCCTGTTACTAACTTAACAGCTGCAGTGATTCACTTAACAACTGTGGCAAGCAAGGTCGCAAAATGGGACAAAACTCACTTAACAACTGTCTTGCTTAGCAACAGAAATTTTGGGCTCAGTTGTGGTCGTAGTAGAAGACTGTGTGTAGTTTCCCTTTTCAATGATCTGTAATAGATCCATGGGTTTCCATAGATTTCCTCTTTCTGTATGGAAGAGGGCCTCTCTAGGCATCCATCTCTTTGCATGCACAGAGGTCCTGAAAGCAGAAAGACTTATGCCTTGCAAGGGAATCCCAGTGGCCCAGAAGCACTGCTGAATCCCATTGCTCTCCCTCCTCTTCTGAAATTCTTTGCCTCCTCATGTCACCTTCCCTGATTCATGGATTTCATCAACGGGGCCAGAGACCTTGATTATATTTGTAGTATCTGTTATTGTTACTTAGCTCTTTTGTTCTCCTCTTTCTGCAACACGCCCAGGCAAATCCATTTGAAGAATTCCCTTCTCGGTTGTTGGCTTTGCTGTGGCTTTTGTATCTCCATCCTGGCTGCCATTTGGGCACACTTTTACTAGAGTGTGCCAGCAAGCAAAAGTGGTACCTGTGCCATGTCTCCATGGCAACAAGTCCAAAAAAGCCTGGGTAGCAAACAGCTGAAAGAGGCTTAACGGTTGTCACAACCCTTTGAAGATTCTGAACTGATAGCAAGGCAATCGAGTAGCTTGTGGCTATTCCCTGAAATAGGGTTTGTTTACAAGAGAAATAGCCCTGATGACTCTTGCAAAGGAAAACAAGCAACCATGGTTGGGGATAACCAGGCACCAGTACCTAATGCAGGCTGATGTCATTGTAATCATAAAGGAGACAGAGGCAGAATTTATCTTGATCTGAAGAGCTAACCCAGGCCAATGCATTCTGCCACTGTCTCTCAGTAGGGATGATATCAATGCTAGTCAAAGAGTCAAAGACACAATGCTAGAGTTGAAAACAGAAGAAAAAGAAGCTGTTTGTCATTATCCAGCTCTTTCCAAAACCGATTCATGCTGTTCTACACTCTCCCTACCAGCCCCCAAGCAACAAGGAGATTCTGGGTTGACTCTAAATGTTTTTACTTTCCTCCTGTTCAGAAGGAAGAAAAAAAAAAAGGGTGAGGGGAGAATGATTTATTCTGGTTTCACATATCGACACCTTGGCCAGGTGAACAGTTTCAACCTTAGTGGCTTCTTCTGCACATGGTAAGCCTGGCTAGGGTTAATCTAAGTGAGATTGAAACAGGTGAAACACCTGGGCTATTTGCTGAGTTTATGGTGCACAATATTCTGCAAAACCCTCAAAATGGGTCAGTTCAGTAATCAACTTAAGTAGTAGTGTAAGTATATTACTGAATATTAGCTGGCAAACAAGCTAACATGCTATGTCACACAATGCCAATTTCACCTTCTTAGATACCCTATTTCCCCCCAAATAAAACCAGGTCTTATATTAATTTTTGCTCCAAAAGATGCATTAAGGCTTATTTTCCTGTTAGGGCTTATATTTGGGGAAATATGGTACTAAATGCATCTGTCTGGCTGACAATCTTAATTGGGGCTTATTTTGGGGGTAGGGCCTATATTATGAGCATCCTGAAAAATCATATCAGGGCTTATTTTCCAGCTAGGTCTTATTTTCGGGGAAGACATCAGGAGCCTGACCTGACATTAGTCTTAAACAATTTGCCCCCATTATCATGGGCTCACATCAGTCTTAGCAGTTTCCCCCCAGTTGCTGGTGTTAGTGTTAGCTTCCCTCCACCTTCATGTGTCCACAACCAGACCCCTTACAGATGGGTTAGGACTGTCATCTCCCCTTGCCCCAATTGTCCAGTCAGCAGGATGATTTAAATCTAGAAGCTGCCAGATCCCCAAACTGGATCCCAAAGATGGCAGCATGACGATACAGAATAGTTTAACTTTGATTTCCAGCAGACGGTCATCAAAATTTTTACAGCCTGGATCTGGTATCTACGTACATATTAATACATGAGGAGGATAATCTGATTATATGTACTGCTTCCTTACCATTTCCCTTCTTCCTCCAGTTATCATCTCTTATCAACCTTAAAATGTTGCATTCCTTGAATGGAGCAGGTGTTAGGAAAAAACCAAATACGTACAGTATAATTCTTTGTTGAAACGAATGTAAGCTACTGATGCTAGATGAAATTACAAAGATAAAACAGGAGAATCTAAAACTGAGATTTCCAAGCCTTATATTCAAAGAAAATGCTTCATAAAGCAGAAAGGATCATTGGGTTTTTTTTTTCTTCCCCAACCAACTCACCCCCTTCCTATATTCTGTATTCCCCCCCCATCATTCAAACGTCTATCCTTTTGTATTTATTTCATTCCTGCTGCAAATGATAGCTAAATAATGCACTAGAATATCAGAGAATCACACCTAACACTTTTCTACACACTAGCGCTCAAATGACAGGGGACACTTTCCCTGCCAAAAAAGACGGGCGCGAGAGCAAGGAAAGCAGACAAACTGCTGCAGGTGTTTTGATCTTAGCTAGACTTGGGCTGGTAATTTGCAAAATCTATTTTTGTCTTTTCTTTCTTCCTTTTTTTTTAATTTGACTATATTTTATAGAAGAAGCTTCCTGAGCAGACTGTAGTCTTCGTTTTATTTTATTTTCCCTACAATCTATATTTCTGTAAGCGTCAGAAAACAGACAGAATAGACAGGAGAATGTGTATAAGGAGAATAGCCACTTTGAAAGCATCTGGTGATTATAGGTAGAATTATCATTTATGTTACTGGATACAGAATGATTGATTTGCATTTCATAGTTTAGTTCATGTGATTAGTTATCTTGGAGGGTGCCACATCTTAGGCCTAACTCCACAAGCATCCCTGAATTATGAAACATTTTTATCAGTAAAAATTCTATATAAATAAACAATTTAAAACACAACACAAATGTCTGGTTTTATCTGGCCCCCAAATTTTGAACATTCCTGTTCCCACTGTTGTATGCATCTGAGATCTGCATTCCTGGGTAAGAATACCAATTGGAAACATATAACTGGAAATAATAATTTAAAGTTTCAGATTTTGTTAATAATTGGGGTGAAGAGAAACCTGTGGGAAAGGATGACAAATAATTATGTTTAACTTTTAATGAGCGGGTATTATGGGATCTTCAATACCCTATTTGTGGCTTCCAAACAAGCCCAGGATCATGCAGCAGGATTTGCTGATGGGGTTTTTTAAATTTTAAAACATGCAAGTAAGTGAGATATATAGGAGTAGAAGCTGGAAAAAGGAGGGTTTTCATAACCCAGGCCCCAACTTCCCAGAGGCCTAGAATTGCACACTGAAATTGGGTAGCAAAGTTCCTGACAAAGAGTCAAAATTCTCTCTTAAAACCCAGAAATTATATAAATTGTCCCAAGTTGTGTTGTTATTCTGCCCCCTGGGCAAGGTCTATCTCTATATTTAGAGGTGAAATCCTGTGCTGGCTGAGGAATGCAAGGAGTTGAAGTCCACCCATCTTAAGGTTGAGTAACACTGTTATAAAGAAAGGGCAGTTGGTTCATCAGTGATTTGAAAAACAAAACTAAACAGATACCAGATTTACTCTGCATTCAGTTCTAAAATATTTAAAAAGATCTCCCACTGATATAATCAATAATACAGGTAGTCCTCAACTTATGACCACAATTGAGCCCAAAATTGATATTGCTAAGTGAGAAATTTGTTGTTTTGCCTCATTTTATGACTTTTCTTGCCACATCTGTTATATGAATCACTGCAGTTCTTAAGTTAGTAACACGGCTGTTAAGTGAATTTGGTTTCTCCATTGACTTTGCTTGACAGAAGGTTGCAAAAGGTGATCCCGTGACCACGGGGCTCTGTAACCATCATAAATGAGAGCCAGTTTTCAAGGATCTGAATGTAAATCACATGATCCTGGGGATGCTGCAATGGTCATACAGTAAGTGTGAAAAAGGGTCATGAGTCACTTTTTTCAGTGCCTTTGTAACTTCAAACTAAGTGAACTGTTGTAAGTTGAGGACTACCTGTATACTCCCATTATTCACCAAGAGAGATGAATTCAGCCAAGCTGGCCAATGTTCCATATAGATTGCTCTATTATCCAATGGCCCCAAACTTGCAGAACAAGTACAGACTTACAATTCAGCTTTTTCTTTCAGCTGAGAGAAACCTCATCTGATAGAACCTATTCCAACAGACTCAGATCTTTTATCATTTTGTTTACTGCTGTTTGTCCATTGAAACGTCAGAAAACAGACCCATCTTTTGCTTCAGGGTCATAAAACAATGGTGACTTTTGCTTTGGATAACAGATTATAATTACAGCAATAATTATTGGAGTGATGATTGTCTTAATTTATGATCTGTGACCAATGAAAGTCTAAAAATGGGATCAAAAGAGCTCGGTGGAAAACAATAGGTAAGGCTGGAGAGTTTTAAATGGAAATCTGCAATTTGCTGTTTACATTTGTGCTAGAGCTATGATGTGAAGACTATGGTTGGACTGTGGAGGGATTCTTATCTAAATCCAAGGGTAGGAGGAACCCCTATGGCCTTCCAGAGTCTGCTGAAGTCTATTGAATAATTGTCAGCTTCCCTCATCCATTGGCCATGTTATACATGTTCATTGAACATTGCAGAAGCCAGGATCTGAGTTAAAGGTTGTGAAGTTTGATGATGATGATGAAAATGATGATGATGATGATGACAGTGATGGTGGTGGTGGTTATGTTATCCATTCAGTCATGTCTGATTCTTGGCAATTCTAGGTCTCTCCACATCTTCCAATCTTGCACTACTTCTTTGAGTTGTTTTACGCTCTGGTTGGTGTCAGTGTTGATGGTGTCCAGCCACCATGTTCTCTGGCAGCTGGTTTCCTTTTACCAGTAACTCTTCCTGGCATAATTGCTTTCTCCAGTGAATTCTTCTGCATGACATGACCAAAATAATCTAAAATTAGGTTAGGTTCTATAGCAAACCCAATCACATCTTCTAACAAAATCATCAGGAACACTCTACACAGACACTAACTTTTGTAGCCACTGAATTAATAGGGGAACAGCAACAGAAAGATTGCAAGCCTTAGCACAGTCTCCAGAACTTCCCTTCCGCCCATAAAAGTTTGACCTGGCTAAAATTTTTATCAGGCAGAAAGCATACCGGGGGAGACATCATATAAACTCTATTTACTTGATTTAATAAAAACTGCTTTAAGTTTACAGCATAATTGTTTGCTTT
>NW_015388471.1:115046-117806 GCF_001527695.2 Protobothrops mucrosquamatus
TTCATGTCACCTATTTACTGCCAATATTTGTACTTTTATTTGATTCAGAAGGATACAAACCATGGTATCTCAATGGCATGTTTAAGATTTGTCATCTCTAACCCTGTCAGAAAGGAGATATATTATTCTGACTTGTTATATCTACATATTTAAATAAATAAATTAAAAAAACCTCTTCACATCAACCTTTACAGTTTTTTTAAAAAAATTAAATGAGGCTTGATTCTCTATCATACTATTTCAGGGGAATCATTTTGAGAAATATTACTAATGTCTAAAAATTTACATTTCACGGTGAGATCTACAGTATGCCATACACAGTTATAGCTCAAGAAATGTTGAGCTAGTTGGTATCTCTATAACAGGGGTGTCAAACTGCCGGCCCATGGGCCGGTGGCATCATGCAGAGGCCGCGCCCACCCCAGCTCTGGCAATGCGAAAAAGTCACAATAGGTCACGACACGTCACATGATGTGGCGAGTGTGACACTCGTGCTCTATACTAAACATTCTTGAAAAGAAATATGGAAGTAGATGTATGTTATGAAGCAAACTTCCTCCGCTTCTTTTGTATTGTTGAAGTACCAAAAGATAGATTCTAACTATTCTGATTGTATACCACACTGCCATCTAGTGTGGACAAAAAAATATGGTTTTTAAATAACCTGGGCCTTTTGGCATCATTAAGATGTTTTTCAGGACTCTAATTTTGAAGGTGGGACTTAATTTCACCTTCCATGCCTGCTGCAAACAATGATCAGCCCTTTTTAGTAAATGCTGTTGGATGCACGCACGCTTGCACACACAGACAGACAGACAAGTTGTATGTCTGTCTTTTGGGTCTGAAGGATATGGTATATCCCACTGTTTCACTCTCCTGATGTATATATTTAGTGAATTATTTTGAGGAATCTGGTAGATGAATTTCAGATATAGTGTCTTTTAGCAATCAAAAGTATAATATAGCAATGCTAGGAAAGAGTGTCACATTTTATCTACCTTCTGGTGAATTGAAATCTTTCATAGCGTTCTTGTTATCTAAGCAGATTCTTTTTTTTATCAAGGATAAGAGATGGACAAATCTGATTACTCCTGGCTTCTTGCTTTCTATTCCTAGGTCCAGTCTGTCCTAATTCTAGTCAGAGATAAGAGAAGTCAAGGAATAAGAGTATTCAAGTTTCATTTTGTTTCCAAACATGTGCTTTTGTTTGCAATTTTGCCCTATAAAAAGTGCTTGTGTGTGGTGGCGGTGGACTTTTAAACAATTTACCCATGATATTATATGTTATTCTCATCAATATATGTATTCATTTGAGCAGATGTTTCCCTACTATATATATATATATATATATATATATATATATATATATATATATATATATATATATATATATATATATATATATATATATATATATATATATATATATATATATATATATATATATATATATATATATATATATATACTCTCCCGACATCATCAGGGTTGCTGAGGCGGTGTTTGGGAGGGTTTATATACAATTCTCACATGCCTGCATCCGGCTGCGCGAGCGCGTAACTGGTCCCCGGTACACGTGCTCCTGCGCGGTGCCTGTTTTGTCTTTACCCGCGTGTAAGCGTCTTGCCTTCTTTCCCTGTTTGTTGCTATGGGGTCTCTGGATATCTTCGTCAGGGCTCATCCAGGATTCTTTCTTACACCTTTCACCCTTAGTGGCCCTTTCATCCTTCCCCTCTGATCCATCCATTCTTTCCCCCTCGTTCATTTCACCCTTCCCTCTATCACTTTCACAATCTCTCCCGTGTGTATTGGCTTCAATTCCATTCTCCTTCATGTTACTATCACTCCTTCCATTCAACTCATGGGGGATCCGGGGGTCCCCAACAGGCCCTCGATCGACCTCTCTTTCACCGGGTCCTCCCATCGAGTCCAGATTAGTCCCTTCCCCTCTCCCTCCAATACTGACGTTGCATGTGTTTCCTTCCTCTTCTCTTTCAGCCCGTTCCACACCCCCTCTCCATTCTTACAATCTGCATTCGCTCCATCCCTACTTACCCTCAACTTCCCTTTATCCAACCCACCCTCCTGTTGGCAAGAAGGCAAGACGCTTACACGCGGGTAAAGACAAAACAGGCACCGCGCAGGAGCGCGTGTACCGGGGCCCGGTTACGCGCTCGCGCAGCCGGATGCAGGCATGTGAGAATTGTATATAAACCCTCCCAAACACCGCCTCAGCAACCCTGATGATGTCGGGAGAGTCCGACGAAAGCTCGGTTGCCGATAATTTTAAATGTTTTATTGCTTTTAAACTGTTTTTTAAACTTTTTAATTGTTTATAAATATTTTATCTACTCTTGGTGATCGTGATTATTTGGACACAATATAGACACACCCAAGAGTCGCATTTTTAATTCTATTTCCATACATACATATATATATATATATATATATATATGTAGGTCTTTAATTATTCGGGTTTTCTCCTGCATAGAATTAGAAGTGTCTTGGCGACGTTTCGACGAAGTCACATTCGTCATCTTCAGGCTGGTGTCTTCAGCTTTGTGCTTCTGGGAGTAGTGTGTGTGATCACAGCTGTTTCTTCCTTTTAACTGCCAGTGGGGTTTGAGCTGATTGGGTGGGAGCTTGGCTGTGTTCTGATTGGGTGGAGGTGTGTTCTGATTGGTTAAGGAGCTTGGCTGTGCTCTGATTGGATGGGGGGTTGGCTGTGTTCTGATTGGCTGGGGGAGTGTTCTGTTTGGG
>NW_015388471.1:120505-126191 GCF_001527695.2 Protobothrops mucrosquamatus
TATATATATATATATATATATATATATATATATATATATATATATATATAATTTTTCAAACAGACAAAATACACAGTACACAATACACTTTCCTTTTTCCTTAACAATACTATGTCCTATATCTCTTACGTTTATTAACAATTATTTACATTACTTCTCTTACTTTTTTATTCCTCAATTCTAACCAACTATAATACATGTCCCATACCTTATAAAATTCAGTAACTTCTTTGTCTTTCATTTCTAAAGTTAGTTTGTTCATTTCCGCACAATCTAAAATCTTTCCTATAATCTTTGCACTTGTTTTGTATTGTTTTGTATTAGGGATGTGCTGCAAAATTCAGGGGAGTGTGAATTTCAAAGGGTAACTGGTTTTTGGCTTGTGAATTATGTATCAGGTTCATGTGTTTAGGTTAATGATGTTGTTGCAGTAGTGATGGGTGCACTGTTGGAAGACCTGAAAACCAGATTAGGGATAGATCATCATGGAGACAATCTATAAATACGGACACTAAGAGTTAACACTGACTTGACAGCACATAATCCATCCATCCATCCATCCATCCATCCATCCATCCATCCATCCATCCAGGTTCACATTAAGAAAATGAATTCTAAGCTTCAGTTCAAATACCATTTAAACAACATTCTGATATAATTCTGCTGCTTCTATGTTACATAGTTAAATATTTTAGATTGTATCGAACTCTTTCTCTAAGCATTTTTTGGACTGGCTTGAATACTTCTGTTTTTACGACTAGCTCTGTTTTGAATCCATCAGCAAAATGAACAGTGCTCTCCAAGGAAGACACTTTTTCTATTAGTAGGCATCACTCTGACAAGCCAGGAGCCAGCTATGCTTTGGCACCGTCTAGTCACACGTGTTCTTGCATCTGTGTGAACTCTAGAGTGGGTGTTGGGAGGAGAAAAATAATCCAAGCAAAATACTCTTTTCTACTGCTGTGCTTCATTTTCTGGATGAGGAACTGGGAATAAGGTAGTGTCTCTGTGTGTGTTTGTGTGTGCGTTTGTGTTTTCTCATCAGATATAGTGTTCACAGGAGAAGAACAAAGATAGAGTTGGAACCATGAGACAAGCCGGTTTAAAACTTCCAGGAAGACATATAATTTAGATCGGATATAATTCTGAAGACCAACAGCTGAGCAATGGGAGAGTGGTTGGCAGGAGATGTCCTACAGTGTTCTACCAAGGACTAGATAGCTCCAGTAGATGAAGAAAATGGACTACAGTTTTTGATTACATTTTCCATGGACTATATTTTTTCCAATGGTTGGAAATTAATCAAGAAGAGAAGCAACCTGGAGTTAAGGAGAAACTTCCCAACAGTGAGAACAATGAACCAGTGGAATGGCTAGCCTTCAGAAATTGTGGGTGTTTCATCACTGGAGGTTTTTAAGAGGAGACTGGACAGCCATTTGTCTGAAATGGTATAAGGTCTCCTGCTTGAGCAAGGGGTTGGACTAGAAGACCTCCAAGGTCCCTTCCAACGCTATTCTGATATGATCTGATCTGAAGTTTGAAATTACAACAGAACTGGAAAAAGTGACTTATGACCATTTTTCACATAACTGTTGTAGCATCCCCATAGTAATTTGATCCCGGTTCAGATGTTTGGCCTTTATGACATTTGCAGTGTCCTAGAGTCATGTGACCACCTTTTGTGACTTTCTGAAAAGCAAAGTCAACAACAACAACAACAACAACAACAACAACAACAACAATAATAATAATAATAATAATAATAATAATAATAATAATAATAATAATAATAATAATGTTGGAAGGGACCTTGGAGTTCATCTAATCCAACCCCCTGCTCAGGCAGGAAACCCTATACCATTTCAGACAAATGGCTGTCCAGTCTCTTCTTAAAAACTGTTGAATGTTGGAGCATTCAATGAGGAAGCCAGATTCTCTTAACAACGATGTTACTAACTTAACAACTACAGTGATTCACTTAACAACTGTGGCAAGAAAGGTTGTAAAATGGGGCAAAATTCACTTAACAACTGTCTCCCTTAGCAACAGAAATGCTGGGCTCAATTGTGGTCATAAGTGGAGGACTATACTTGATTCTCCTAGTCAGAGAAAGGCAGTCTGGTAAATCTAAAATGGACTGAGCAGAGAGTTTAATGGATGCTGGATGAGACTTGGAGAAGACTCATTAAAATATGGAAGAGGAGTGCTAAAGAGGAAAAACATTATGAAAACCAGCAGCCGGATGAGCCTGGGGTTCACATAGGGTTGAACAGCTTTGGTGTATTTCATCCAGGATCCAAGGAGAGGAATGGGAGGCCATTTGGAACAGGCTGCAATCTCACAGAGGCCTACAGAGTTTCTCAAACTTGGCTGGCTGGGGAATTCTGGGAATTGAAGTCCACACATCTTAAAGTCACCAAGTTTGAGCAACACTGTCTTAGATTATAGTAGTTGCTTTTGTGCTACTCAAAAATCTTCTGCTACTCCTTCAACGCTACTCTCAGATTTGTTTAACAGACTTTTCTGAACAGATATTATTGCATTACTAGTCCATTATCCACTTTCTCTCCAGGCCCCACTATCTAGAGTTTCATCAATTAGTTCTTGCCCTCTTCCTCTGCGATTTAAACTCTGGTTTCACACAGATGGTTATAAAGCAAAAAAGGCCCTTCTTACTACAGTATTTGCTTTTCGGTCTGACAACTCATTAAGGTTCCTTT
The DNA here is from genome assembly GCF_001527695.2 of Protobothrops mucrosquamatus. Classification (NCBI taxonomy): domain Eukaryota; kingdom Metazoa; phylum Chordata; class Lepidosauria; order Squamata; family Viperidae; genus Protobothrops; species Protobothrops mucrosquamatus. The sequence goes on from NW_015388471.1 coordinate 123,226, forward strand.
CAATCGCTCAGAGAGCATGTGAAGTTTTATAAAGCACTTATAAAATCTAAGAAGGAAGAAATGCTGAGGGAGGACTGGGGAGATTAATTGCAGCAGCTAAGCTTAAGAAATCTGAATGGTTAACTGCTCTCCTTCAGGTAATCACATCTGCCAAAGAACCGCAGATATTTGGGAGAGTTTATTTCAGAACATGTTTAATCAGAACTGTTAAATAATCCAGTGGTGGTGCCCTACTAAATGGTGACTTCTCCCAAATGGACTTCTGTGGGTACAGGTAGGCTTTGACTTACAATTTTTTAGTGACTATTTGAAGTTACAATGATACTGAAAAAAGTGACATACAACCAGCTCGTGCACTTAACTGTTTAGAGCATCTTTAGAGTCACGTGATCAAAATTTGGGCACTTGGCAACTGGCATGTATGTATGATGGTTGCAGCATCCCAAGATCATGTGAACATCATTTGCAACCTTCCCAGCTGTCTTCTGAAAAGCAAAGTCAAGGCCGGGGGGGGGGGGAGTCAAATTCAATTAATGACCACCCGATTCATTTAAGAACTGCAGTGACTCACTTAAATCATTGCAAAAAAAAAAAAAATTGGATGCGACTCACTTCATAATCACCCGGCTTAGCAACAGAAATTTTAGTCCCAGTTGTGGTGGTAAATCAAGAATTACCTGTATAGCCAAGGCTATAAATCTTATTGTACAATTGAAATCTGTGAAAGCTTCTGGAGACAATTTCATTCTTTCAGAGTTGCTAATAAAAAAGTAAATAAAGACTGGTGGCGCCCAGTGCTGGCTGCAATTTTTTTTTTACTTATATTAATAGCACTTTATGTTTTCCATCTGAATGGAATGAGGCCATAGTTATTCCTGTCTATAAAAATACAGGAAATAGACTTATCCCTGCCAGCTATAGACCAATTATCTTGCTTTTAATCCAATAAGCAAATTCTATGCAAAGTATCTTTAAAACACGTGCACCTGGTCCAAAGTGAAAATATTCTTTGCTGAAGAAGAGGCACTATTTAGAGAAGACTGTTCAACTGTAGACCACTATCTGCTCTTGCAACTTTCGGCTGAAAGATTCACTTCAACCCTCAAAGACTCTGCTTTTGCAGGCTTTATGGATTTCAGATTAGCTTTTATCTGATTCCAAGGAAGAGGTTTTGACAAAAACTTCAGGAACCTTCAATGGATAAAAGATTGTTCCTTCTTATCCAGACCCTATTTTAACACCTCACCAAGAGTCAGATATTCCCCATAGGGAGACCTTTTTGAGCTGTCTCCATCAAAACAGAGGTAAGACAAAGATATATTCAAGCCCCTGTGCTTTAAATTTGTATGTCAGTTCAGTAATTCAGGCTCTCATCTTCTAATCACCACTCTCCAATGTTAGCAAATCGTGCAATTCCATCCTTGCTATATGCAGACAATGTAGTCATTTTGTCTGTCTCCCAGGTGGGAGTGAGAAGGGCATTGCCTAAAAAGTTGTAGTAAATTTAAAAAACAACAACAAAGTGCTAGTGTTTGCATGACGTGATGGTAGGTTACATAAATGGCAAACTAATGGGATCCCCACAGAGCAGGTAGATACTTGGAAATATCTTGGGGTGCAATTCCAGGCTTCCTTCTTTTGGAGTGCACATTTATCAGACAAATGTGGCCCAATGTAATTCCACAGCTGTCTTAACAGAGTAACAGAATTGGAAGGGACCTTGGAAGTCTTCTACTCCGATCCCCTCCAGTCTCTTCTTAAAAGTCTCCTGTGATGGAGCACCCATCACAACTTCTGAAGGCTAACCATTTCACTGGTTAATTGTTCTCACTGTTAGAAAATTTCTTCTTAGTTCTAGGTTGCTTCTCTCCTTGATTAGTTTCCATCGGTTGCTTCTTGTCCTGCCTTCAGGTGCTTTGGAGAATAGCTTGACTCCCTCTTCTTTGTGGCAGCCCCTGAAATATTGGAACACTGCTATCATGTCCCCCCTCGTCCTTCTCTTCATTAAACTAGACATACCCAATTGCTGCAACCATTCTTTGTAGGTTTTAGTCTCCAGGCCCCTAATCACCCTTGTTGCTCTTCTCTGCAATCTTAAGATTCTTCTGTACAAAGGGGGCCACATTTTATTCCTGAAGTTTGAAAGGTTTTTCTTGCTAAGGTCATCTTATAGCTTCTTTATGATGTTCCAATTTACATTTTTACTCAAAGTTAATATCCTGGAATGTCTCCAGAACAAATTTACATGAGCAATCCTCGTACATCTAAGATGCATCAAGAATGTTGTTTTATGGGTAGAGACAGGTCTGGTTTCTGTGGATTCAGAGCTCTTTAATTTCTGGTTGAAGTACTTTTTTTCCCCCTGTGGGTCTGTCTCCAGGTCTTAATTAAAGGTCTACATATTTTATTATTACGTTTTCTGGGCTATAATAAAGGTTTGATTTGATTTGGGTGCTGTTATGCGCCTAATTTTTTTTTGAATGTGCCATAAATTTTAATTTTGTATAGGCTCTCTTGTTTATTGTAGATCAGATCTTCTAAAACAGAATTATTATTATTATTATTATTATTATTATTATTATTATTATTATTATTAAATTAGATTTATATCCCGCCCTTCTCCTTGCGGACTCAGGGCGGCTGACAATCGATTAAAAATACATAAATAACAGTTACAGAATTAAAATTAATTAAAAGAAATATTTAAACGTAGTCCAATTAAAATATAATTAAAACCCCTCTAAAAATTACCCTAGGCCAGTCCTGCAAGCTGGAATAACCAAGTCTTAAGGGCGCGGCGGAAGGAAGGGAGATCAGGGATGACACTGATCTCTGGGGGCAGTTCATTCCAGAGGGTGGGAGCTCCCACAGAGAAGGCCCTCCCCCTTGGGGTCGCCAGCCGGCACTGTCTGGCCGACGGCACCCTGAGGAGACCCACTCTGTGGGAGCGTACAGGTCGATGGGAG
>NW_015388471.1:128318-129645 GCF_001527695.2 Protobothrops mucrosquamatus
CATCGCCACAAGGTAGGATCTAACATGCATCCTTACCTGTGTTCGGTCGGATTCGGTTCGGGTAACCCTCCAACTGCTCTCTAGGCGTCTTTTCCGGCGTTTCATCTCTCTCAGCCCCTCGGTGAACCAAGGGGCCAGTTGAGATCTACGCCGGGTCAGAGGCCGCAGTGGCACGACTCGGTCCAGTGCTGCGGCTGCGACCACATCCCAGGCCGCAGCCTGATGTTCCGCCGAGTCGTGACCTAGCTCCTCAGGATATGGCCCAAGCTCCGTCAGAAACCTCTCAGGGTCCATCAGGAGCCTGGGACGGAACCATCTAGGCGGTTCCGTCTCCCTGCGGCGAGGGGAAGCGGTCCGGAAGTCCATCCTAAGGAGTGCGTGATCTGACCATGACAAAGGCTCTATAATTATACACAGTAACTGAATTTCTTCTGATCTGATATAGTCTGACTTTATAACTTCAACTGTCAAATTGAGGGAAATGAAAGCGCTAAAACAATACCTTGGTAGTAGCAATTGTTGTCAAGCACTGGGGAAATCAGGAGATTCAGGTAGTCCAAATGAATATAAAGATTTATTGCAAGCTTAAGTTCTCTACAAGAATCTGACCAACTGACAGTCAAGGGAAATGAGCAGGAGATAAGAAAGGCACTTCGCCCCCATTACTCGGCTCTTGGACCCTGGTGCTGACCTGCCTGGCTGGTCGGGCGGCCTAGCGTTAGTTGGGCGGCCTGGTACTGGCCCTGTTTTCATCTAAGCGGCGGAAGCTCCAGCTCCAGCCCTGTCCTCCTTCAGCCCCGGCTCTTCAGCGGAGGGCCTGGTATGGCCCAGAGGACCTAGACGGTGACCTGTCTTCGGCCATTGGAGGCTTTGGGGATGACTGGAGGACACAGGAGACGCGGCCCCGGCCTCGTCTCTGGTCGGCGGAGGATGGCCTGGAGGATCCGGGCTTTGGCCCCGTTCCAGCCAATGGAGAACTTGGCACGACCGAGACTGAGAATCCCTTCCCCCCCCTCTTCCTTTTGATCTTCCACAGCCGGACTTATGATTTGAGCAATTTATCCGAGGACGGTCCTATTGGCCCTGCGCGATTCACCCCTCGCGCAGGCCTGGCCCATTAAGATCTCAAGGGCCCACCTTGAGGATGGGGTTTGGAACCCCGAGAGGTGGCATGCTGCGGGTGCTAATAGAAAATCACTTAAAATGGCCAAATTAAGATTCTTTTTAAAGGGGTGTTTTAATAAATTTTTAGGGGGATCAAGGGTGGTTGGGAGGGGGGAGGATCACCTTAGGTCAGGACCAGCCATGTCTGAGGGTTGCGGTGTAG
>NW_015388471.1:131939-151475 GCF_001527695.2 Protobothrops mucrosquamatus
CCGTCGGCCAGGCAGTGTCGGCTGGCGACCCCCAGGGGGAGGGCCTTCTCTGTGGGTGCCCCCACCCTCTGGAACGAACTACCCCCCGAGATCCGGACGATCCCGGATCTCCTAACCTTCCGCCGCGCCCTCAAGACATGGCTTTTTCAACAAGCGGGACTGACCTAGGGTGAATTTTAAATAGGGAATAATTTTTAAAAATTTTTTTAAACATTTTAATAATGACACAGCCATTAATATATTTGCTTTTTAATTGGTTTTATAGGGGAAATGTTTTTTGTGTTGTTTTTTAACATGCTGTGAGCCGCCCTGAGTCCCTCTGGGGAGAAGGGCGGCATAGAAGTTAGTGATAAATAAAATAAATAAATAAAATAAAATGGGCTGGACTGAGATTCCTTGTGAGCGTGCAGGGACTCATGACTTATGATGTATTTGACCCTTCCCTCCGGCTCAGCCTGGTCATCTCCTATAGTAGCATCCACTATAAGGTTGTTTCTTTTAGTTTTAGTGTACTATGTGCTATGATTTACTTAAAAGTGTTGTTTAATCAATAAATCACAGTTAAATACAAGAGGACAGCAATGTACAGGTATTCCTCAACTTACGATTGTAATGGAGCCTGGAATTTACGTAGTAACTCATGATGTTTAGAAGTTGAGGCACTCACATGACCAACCTGATTTTACAACCTTTCTTTGTGGTGATTGTTAAGCAAACATGGTGGTCGTTAAGTGACTGCCTCAGTTGTTAAGTGAGTCAATGTGTTCTTATTGGCATTTTTTTTTGCTAGAAATAAAAAAGGCCAGTTTCTAGCAAAAAAATAAATAAATCATAAATTGTGTCACGTGACTGTGGGATGCTGCAGCTGGTCATAAAGGTGAGTCGGTTGCCAAGCGCCTAAAATGCGGTCATGTGACTCTTGCTGAGGTTCTGCCCCTGGAACTCTGGAACCAGGTTCTAAGTATCTTTTGGTGGATTCTGTAATAACTTTGAATGCAGCTAAGTGACCAGTCATTAAGCGAGGACAACCTGTATAAGCCCAGAAATAATGTTACCTGCAGGGCAAAGAGGAACCATACAAACAACACAATGGGACTTTTGCTGAAGCTGAAAAGTTAAACAAGGACGGCGCATCATTAGTGTTTGGATGGTGAGTCATCAAGTTATCCTGGGATGATATTGAGGGAAGTTAGCCCAGAGAAGGAAATATTAAAAAGGCAAGAAAATATATTTTTCACCAAAAGGATTTTTAAAAGCATTTTTTGAAAAGCAGAAACCAAACCTGGCATCATCTCTTTGCCCCAAGCAGTAGCTAGCCTTATACAAATGCAGATGTAAGACCATCAGGAAGGTTGGAGCCAGGAAGCTCAAGACAAAAGAAACTCTTAAGAATCCTTAACCCTATCCCCAGGGAAGCAGGAGATGACTTTTGGGACATAATAGGACTAACCATTACCATCAAGTAATACCAGAGAGGCACACCTGGGCTCAGATCAGAATACGTGACACAGGAAATAGCCTCAAAGTTCATGCCACAGGAACAGGAAGACTTCCAAACAAAAAGCTAGACAGGGTATAAAAAGCTACTGGCCATGTGCTCAGTCTCTTTCTTCTCTCCTCTTTCCTGAAGAACCATCTTTCTGCTTCTTCAATAAACTGTAACCATCTTCCCAAAGCAGTCGCCATGTTGTTTATTTAATAATAATAATAATGATAATATTCCCGGCTTGGATGAACCAGGATGAAGACTTACTTCTGACAGTAGGATAGGTTACAAAATGGAAAAAAAGAATACCCAGAAGGTAGCCAGCATGATTGAGGATGAAAGTAAACGTACGTGTCCCAGGATAATATTGCAGGATCCAATCTGAATTAGTGACCAGGACCAGAGGTTTATTCTTCCAAACTTTTGGGCTTGTGCTGGACCCCATCATCAGGGAATGTCTCTCTCTCCGGAATATGTGCATATGGGCTCTAGCACAAGCCTGCAAGCTTGGAAGGCTACTCTTTTGGTCCCAGTGACCAACTCTGATTGGCTCCTACAGCCATGCTCAATCATTTCTGCAAGCTGTCGCTAAAGTCATTCAGATTCGAGCCGAACTTGAATGAGGCCTGCATTTTTATAACAGACCTGCAAATTGGCATTGTAAATTCAACCTAGCTCTTGTAGCAGAGAGATGCGATATGATGCTATAAATCTGAAACAAAATCCATTCCTATTGGGAAAGGTTATCTATGGAGAGCCCTTTTGCCCACGCAGACCTAGAAAAGTAAAACTCTGAAGCAGGAAGGTCTTTTGTCAGGCTTGCCTTCTATTTTGCTTTTCAATTGGGAGTGATCTTGGAAGAGCTCGTTTTTGCTCTAGTGTCACCAATCGCACCCCAAAGGATACTGAACACTGCTCTGAATACTTAGCCTTTGCCTACAAAGCACCATTGGGGAACATAGCTCGGAAGAAAGGGGTGCTAAGCCACCGAAAGACATTGGTGGGTGAGCTTTTTAATCACCTCATTTCGAGCAGAGATGCCTGCTTTGATATTCTAAATGGCCCCATAAATGTAGTCAAGCATTGATTTCCTTACTGATACTAGATAATAAAAACAGTAGGGCTATAAACTACCTGGAGGGACATCCTGCTGTGCTCACTTCCAAGAGCTAGAAGTGCTTATATTTTAATGTACAGATACTGCTTACCTTCCGTGTTATCAACAGTGGCATTTTGCCTTCTCCAATCTCTCTCTGTTCACCCTGCCTCTTCTGAGACTGACTTCCTTTGCCTGGTGTTATGTTTTGTGTCAACTGGGTTAGAGTCTCTTTCACGCACCACTCCAGTCACAATAGTAGGACAGGGAAGAAAAATGCAGCAAGACTAGGTGGGTAATCCAAAATGATTTGGCAGGGTTCAAACTGCACTACATATGGGTGTGCATACAGCAGGCTTCCAACTGCCATACGAGATTTGAAAGCTAGTAATGTAGTGTTGATGTAGACCATGGGGTGTAAGTCTGCCTTATCCTGGTTTTTCACGATCCTATCCACATGATGAAAATTAAGGTATGGATGGGGCCAACATGAGTCCAACTAGAGTTAACCTTGTAAACGACATAGAGAATGGCCCTGAAGGACAGAAGGTTGTCAGATAAGCATGATCTGAGCCCAGACCAAGAAAATAGATTAAGAAAATGTCTCAGACAAACTTCTCCCTAGTTCACTTGAAGCTAAAATTAGGGAGAGGAAACCACATTCATGCTTGCTTAAGGGAAGGCTAGAATTCATAGTTTTCTGGTTCCAAGCACAATGCCTTAATCTATGTACCAAACTGCCTGCCTGTAACATCTTGACTGATATTGTTGGCCCATTACAATGCTGAAAAATCAAAGGCAGGAACACAAGTGGTGTGATGCTAAAAAAGGACTATGCCAGGGCTAAAGAATAAGAAAAAAAGCATTTCAGATACAAACCAAGATTCGCAGATATGCTTTAATTGTACTGTTAGATCACAGTGTACTACTTTTTTTTTTTTTTTGCATAGACTACCTTTCAGGGTGGACCGTCTATCAGTGGTCTTGAACATAAATTGCATTAATTAATATAGCTTCCAGGTTGTATTTCATGTGGTCTAGGAAATTAGAAATACAGCAGCTCTGTAAGACACAAGTGTTGGAGATGACCAGGCTGAGCCCAAGGGAGGGGTCAAGCACGTCATTAGTCTTGAAGTACTTCACACCCAGAAGAGATCTAAGTCCAGCCCATCTTGAATTGACTCTTATCTACTGCCAATTTGCTTTGCCCCTGAGTAGTTCAGATTCTTGTAGCGAGCATAAACTTGCAATAAACCTTTATATCCATTTGAACTGCCTGGACTTCCTGATTTGGGAAGGATAGGTTTGGGAAGGATAGATTTGCATTAGATCAGAGTTTCCCAACCTTGGCAATTTAAATCACATGGACCTGGCTGGGGAATTGTGGGAGTTGAAGTCCACATGTCTTAAAGTTTCCAAGGTTGGGAAATCCTTCATTAGATGGAATGGACAAGGAGTTAGGCATTATATGGAGATGTATGCGTTATATTTCTCCACTGCTTCCTTCCTGTAAAGCAGGAGAGTGAGTTTAGCAAGTAGCCACAAACTCTTTTGTAAAATAATTTTATAGCTATTCAAATGAATTGAGCAAAACCTCTACAGCTGACTTTGAAAAAATGTACTAGTCCAGGTACTGACCATTTTGCATCACTTGTTTGAATTCAATCCTACTTCTATTTGGATACCTTCACTGCTAAAAATAAATGGGAAGTAAGTAAGTAAGTAAGTAAGTAAGTAAGTAAGTAAGTAAGTAAGTAAGGAAGGAAGGAAGGAAGGAAGGAAGGAAGGAAGGAAGGAAGGAAGGAAGGAAGGAAGGAAGGCATGTATTAAGTTTATGCTGTCCAAAGACACCTTGTATGAAATAGATGGCCATATAAATGTGATTAATACAAATAAATATTTAAGTTAAAATATTAGATGAGTAGCCACTCAATATTTTTGACTGGTATTTCTAATTCATTTTGAGTGGATAGGCTGTATTTCTAAGCACCTAATAAAGTTAATTTAGCTGACAAAATTCAAAGTCCAATAAATTGGATTATCAGCCTTCTCGTGGATTAAAATGAATTAGTTTCCATATTTCTACCCTGTTTACTTTTGCTGTATTTGAATCCTATGAACTCTACTTCTAAAACCAAAAGTAATTTTTTTAAAAAAGAGAGAACTGTTGAAAAGAGATTAAAAATAGATCAATAACAGCATTATCTGACTGAATTTATTTTTCCTCAGAAGTTAAAATCCCTCAGTAATTGCCTTCATTAGTCTTGACCAATGAACCTGATTCAAATAGGTATTTGTAGAAAATGGGAAAAAAAGATTAATCAAAGGGTTTAGAAAGAAGAGAAGATATTATAAAAACAATGTTCATCTCCATCATAATGTACAATAAAACTTTCTGTTGGTAAGAAGGTAAGAAGGGACTGTAGCTGTAGCTATAGTGTTTAGCTGAAAGAGAATGCATATTATGGCTTTGGTAAGTTGAAAAAAAAGTCTATTGTTTTGTTTTCTTTTTCTGATTTGATTGCATTTATTCTTGCAAACAAATCTCTAATATGGTTAATGGCGGTGGCTACTAGATCAAGGTTCTCCAAACGTAGCAACTTTAAGACTTGTGGACTTCAACTCCCAGAATTCTTCAGACAGCCATGCTATCTATATTTTTCTTTCATGCAAGCACAATCCTCAAAATACTTTCTATTTTTAGTGTTTCTCCCTCCACTGAATAAATCTATCTATTATCCAACACCTGCAAACTATAATTCTCATCTGATATTCTTACCCAAATGTTTCTGTTCAAAGAGGCAAGGCAGGTCAACCCAACCCAACCAACCCAACCCAGAAAGGCTTTTTCAAGGTTCCCTCCTGAACCAAGTTCACCAGCCCCTATTTTATGATCTTCCTTAACTGTAACCTTTAGACTTATTTTTAACTATTTTAGACTTTTTTGAATTAGTTTTGCTCTCGGTTTTATTATCATGTTATCTGCTCTATTTTTGTGCGGCTGCTCATGTTATTACTTTACATTGCTTATGTCTTACATCAGGGGTCCCTAAACTGTGGGCCAAGGCGTGGGCTGTGGCCTATTTGCAACTGGGCCGCATAAGCAGTGGCACTCGCAGCCCTGTTCATGTGAGAGGCAGGCACCAGTGCTCTCAGCCCCACTTGCACAAGATTATGTGCCTGCCACTGACACAAATGAAACTGTGCACACGTGCACCTGCCCCTCACACAAAACCATTCTCTGTTCCCCACGCTGGGCCACCAAGCCACAAAGGTTGGGGAACACTGTATTATATTATCAGTTTGTAACAGTTGGTATAATGTCCAATGTTTAGTTATCAATCAATCAATCAATCAAATATGTAATGTTCCTAGCATAGTTGATGTTAATTGACATTTTTCTTAACAGGCTTGTGATGGGTGGGAAGGACTGTGGTTGGTTGTTCTGACACAGAAAAAAAATGGTATTTCAGAAAAATTATTTACCTAAAGCACCCAGGCCTTCTACTCGTTCCACATTGTGGGGCCTGCCAGCCAAGCTTTCTGTTTTGTCTTTCATCTGTTCTCTCAATTTTCAAGAATCAGGAAGCTGGGTGTCAACCCAAGGTAGATCAATTCTGGTTATCATAATGCAAAGAAGATTTTGGGACCCTAGAGAAGAGCAGGCATCTGGACGCTATACCACACGATGAACAATTGAGGAAATTGGGTATGTCTAGTTTAACAAAGAGAAGGACTAGGGGTGATATAGCAATCTTCCAATATTTGAAGGTCTATCATAGAAAAGAAGGGATCGACCTACTCTCAACAGCATGTGAGAGCAGTACAAGAAGTATCGAGTGAAGGATCATTAGAGATCTAATCTAGAACTAAGTAGAAATTTCCTGACAATGAGAACCAGTGGGGGATTCAGCCAATTCGCACCACTTTGGCAGAACCAGTAACTAATGTTTTGTTGCCCAGGCCCGGAATGGACTTCCGGAAGCGGCATCCACACAGAGAACTGGTTATTCACATATTTGAATCCCACCACTGGTGAGAACAATTAATCAGTGGAGCAGCTTGCCTCCAGAAGTTGTGGGTGCTGCCTTATTGGCGATTTTTAGGAAGAGATTGGTCAGTCATTTGTCCAGAATGGTGTAGGGTCTATTGTTTGAGCAGGGGGTTCTAGGATACCTCCAACATCACTTCCAACCCTAATATTCTATATTATAATAGACCTGACTAAAAGCATAATGCCATATAAATCAGAAACTGTTTTGATTGTAACATAATAAGAGAATCTTGCAAGTTTCTATGGTTATCCTCCTCTCTCATTTTATCTTCATGTGGGAGAAGCTTATCTGAGTTGTTTTCTTAACTTATTTTCAAGTTCAAACCCCTCTTATCTGACCAATGCCTTGGTAATGGCTCCTGCTTCTATCTTTCTAGGCCAGAGGTCCCCAATCTTTTGAGCACCAGGGACCGGTTACGTGGAAAGAGGTTTTTCTGTGGACCAGAGGGGGCATGGTTTCATGTACTGCCTGCATCCCATAGATGGGGCTTTGCTTGTTTGCACGGCCCGGTTTCTGGCTTACCATGGCCCAGTGCTAGTCCATGGACCGAGGGTTTGGGACCCCTGTTCTAGGCCATTCCCTAGTGATGGCAAACCTTTTGGGCTCAGCAGGTCAAACATTCAGAAAATGCCTAGTTTGACTTAAATAAAAGAGAAATGATCTTCTGTTCTTTTATGTATTCGGGATTCAGGCATTACACGAAGGCACATTGTGAACAACAAGCTTCTTTATTGATCTTCTCCTTACAACCAGCAAAACAGCAAACGGCACACAGGCCTTTTATAGAGTCTTGAACATGAACAGTGTCAGCCAATGAGAAGCTGCCTGTTTTCGTGCCTTGCGCATGTGCACAAGGCTGGCGCCAGCTAGTCTGGTCCCGGGCAGCTTTTGGTTTGCCCTGGACCGTTTGCAACATTTCTGAGCCTGCTGAATACTTCAGCAGGCTCAGGACACAACATGTTCCTTCGCCCCTATCTAGGTCACCCTGAACAGTGGCACTCGGTAGCAGTGTCAAAGCTGGACCTGAAATACAGACTTCCCCCCTAGCACCAGAATTGCCATTCAAAAAAGGCCACCTTATGCTGTTCTCCTTGGGGAATGGTGTCCCCATAGCCCAGCACTTCCCAGGATCTGCTGCATGTTGCTTATCTACAAGTGATGTCCACCTTCTGTTCACAGGGCCCTACAGCCTACTTGAGCCTGCTCTAGGTTTCATGGGGGCTTTGTTCTTGGAGGGGTTTTGGAAAACGTTCTTCTGTAGCTTCTTTGGCCTCCAAAAACCACACAAAAGCACACCATGTTCTTGCGTGGCCTCCAAAAATTACACAAGAGCAGGGCATGTTTTTGAGAATATTTATGGTTGGGTGTTGGTGAAAGTAGGCCTGTCACCCAGAACATTGTGACATGTCACCTTTCACACATGTATCATAAGTTGCCACCACTGCCCTAGGATTTCTACTGTGGAGGAGCTTTCGGTCCCTCACCTCAAGCGTTTTTCTTCTTTCTTTTCTCCTACCCCCAATAAGAAGATATTGGTCCATGTCCAATTTTTTTTTTTTTTGCTAACAATTCATTCCTGCAAGAGTTATTTTAATTCCAATGCCACGCATACACCAAAAAAGCACATTTTGTTATGATATTCTGCATAACCAAATGCTAGTTATTATTAGCGCTCGCTACAATAGCGGCAGCATTATCTTGTCTTTCTGCCATTTCTCCTGTCACTCATCATAATTTTAGAATGTATGTCTGCATCTAATATTTACCCTTTTATCCTTAGCCACCCTGCTTTAAAACATCTTTGTTCCTGTTATATCAAGCTGAATTCAGCCAAACTGAGAAACTTTTAGATATCAGTTTGTTTTTGATAGAGAACCTAACTCATGCCAAGATGACATTTCTACCTCTGTTTCACATACTAATTTATTTCACAGCTTTACAGCCTGAAACTAAAGCAACATGTATTAAAACACAAAAACAATGAAAGAGCATGCATATGAGGGCAATCTTGATGGATGAATCTATCAATTTAAGTTTCCATTTATTAAGCTTGAGGTTATATCTGTACATAAAATTATCAATTTTTGTGCATAATGCTCCAAGAAAAAAAAAAAAAAAAAAAAAAAAAAAAAAAAAAAAAAAAAAAAAAAAAAAAAAAAAGAGAGAGAGAGAGAGAGAGAGAGAGAGAGAGAGAGAGAGAGAGAGAGAGAGAGAATATTTTAATTCATTATTTCCTTGACTGTATGCACTTTTTCTACAATTTTAAATTGTGAGCAAACTGCAAACTTTGGAGAATTATTTTGCAGATCCTTCACTTCGCCCAGGATATTTATAAGAGTCCAATTGTCTATACCAGTGATGGCGAACCTTTTAGAGACCGAGTGCCCAAAAACTGCCCCGCCCCCGCTCCACGCCCCTGCTCTGCCCCCCCATCCCCTCCCCTGCCTGCCCACAGGACCTCGCCTCCAGGGCCCGCTGCAGATCGCCCAGGCAGCCCAGCAGCACTATGGTGGCCACACCCTCTGCCCGTGCCTTGCAGCATCAACTGCATGATGGGGTGTGAGGGCAGAGTCTTGTCTACGCTGCCTGGCTGCCATGTCCTTGGCTACGCTGCTCCATGTGGGCCACACCTGGGGGCGACTCTCCTTCAGGGAGGCTGCTGGAGAGGAGGGGGTTGCGAGGGGAGGCAAGGCTGGGGCAGGGGGCGACTCCTTCAGGGAGGCTGCTGGAGAGGAGGGAGTTGCGGGGGGAGGCAAGGCTGGGGCAACAGCAAGTGTGCCCACAGAGAGGGCTCCGAGTGCCGCCTCTGGCACCCGTGCCATAGGTTCGCCACCACTGGTCTATACTATATAAATCTGGATAATTTTCCACATTATAACCACACAATATATCATCCATATTTAAACATAATCAGTAAGAGGATTCGTGTGATTATTTTTGATCAAATGGATAACTAAGCCCCATCCCAGCTTTACAATATATTGGATGGATGATATTCAGATAAATTATCTCAAGATATATGCAGGTAGTCCTTGTCTTATGACTTTAACTGAGCTGAGAATTATGGCTGTGAGTTGTGGCGATCATTAAGTGGGTCCCCCATACATGATTTCATAATTTCTTTTTTGCAGTGGTTGTTAAGCAAATGTGGCACTTGTTAAACAAGTCTATCCAGTGGCCATTGTTTTGGCAGAAACTGGAAGTAAATGCTAGAAATTGGCAAAAAAAATGCCAAAAATCACAGTCACATGACAGTGGACACACAAACAGCCGTAAATGTGAGCTGGTTGCCAAGCATCCAAAATGTGATAGTGTGATTGTAAAAATGTGTGTGTGCAGCCATCAGAATTTCAAAATTGGTTCGTACCTTTTGGGAAACTTAACTTAACTTAACTTAACTTAACTTAACTTAACTTAACTTAACTTAACTTAACTTAACTTAACTTAACTTAACTTAACTAACACAACACTACCTGTACACGATCAAGCAAAGGCATAGTAGAAAACATTAACATAATCAAGATGGTTGCACACCCAGTACGGTTATAATTGTCTCCTTTGAGGAAGATCTCTGATATGCATTCTCCAGTAAATCATCTGGAATACACTAACAATACCTTAAAGGTAGATCTTAACTGGGCAAATTTATTTATGTATTTTGTATTTATTTAGACTTAATGGGAGCAGATAGAATAAAGAGTAAAATCTTTCTGGCATGTGGTACTTAACTGCCTAAATAATTAGACCACTGATGAATTATGAATTTTAATTAAATCATTTATAATTACTTTTTATTAGTAGCAAAGTGGTAAGAGCAGAGAGCCTTCTCTAGAAGTCAAACAGAAGCTATTTTCACTTGGTTTAAAACAAGCAGTAACTCAGGTTACTCTTAAGTGGAGGTTGCAGAATGTTTTATAATATTTGGAAATGATGTGTTAAATATCAGACTTTGATTTTCTATTGCCATAATTAAACAGACTTTGGAGTTTTTTTGAAATTACCAAAAATATTCAATCCTTTTTTTTTAGTGAGAGTAATAGTGAGATAAAACTAATTTACATGAGTAATGAGATCATTATTGGCACGTCAAATTTAGGTTGTTTTTAATAGGTACTGAATATATTTATTCCAACTCAGCAATGTACTTTAACATATACAGGCAATCCTCAACTTACAACCACACAACTGAGCCCAAAATTCATGCCACTAAGTGAGAAATTTGTTAAGTGAGTTTTGCCCCCTTTTACGATTTTTCTTGCCACTGTTGTTAAGTGAATCACTGCAGTTCTTAAATTAGTAACCCGGTTGTTAAGTGAATCTGGCCTTCCCATTGACTTTTTTTCTCAGAAGGTTGCAAAAGGGGATCACATGACCCGGTGACACTGCAACCGTCATAAATGTGAGGCGGTTGTCAAGCATCCGAATGTAAATCATGTGACCATAGGGATGCTGCAACGGTCATAAGTGTGAAAAACTTTTTCAATGCCACTGTAACTTCAAATGGTCACTAAACAAACCATTTTAAGTTGAGGACTACCTGTATTTTCTCCACAGCTAGCCTATCTTCATTCAGTGGTTTGTACAGGTGTAGCCAGACTTAATTTTCAATTAGATCTTTTTTTAACTATTTTAGTAATAAAGCAGAGTTGGGATGAGTGTCATATGGTCTGCACATCGGTTTTCCCAAATCAAATGTAGTGGTTAAGGACATTGGGCCAGAACCAGGGGGCTATGAGTTCTAGTCCCATCCTGGCACAGATGGGTGATCTTGGGCCAGTCACACTTCTCAGAACTACGAAGAAGACAAGGCCAAATTATTTCTAGGCCTTTGTCCAGGCAGTTGTGAGGAATCAAGAATGACTTGAAGACAGACTCATATACACACACAAACCCTGCTCCTCAAATCAAACCAAACCCTATTTTATATTAAGCACTTTTTGTGAACTAAGTCTTTGAATCAGTGAATATGACAATTCAGGGGTACTTTGTGAGAGTAAGTATGTCCCTTTTTATTGTATCAAGCCTCATACAATCCCCCAATTTGGATGGTCCTGGATTCAGGATAGTCATGAATGAGCTAAGAAGAGGATTACATGAGTTTAGAGACTGAAGCCTACATGTGAGTTAGTATAGTTTAGAGATTCCAGGAACTGAATTTTGAAAGAGAGATAAGTCATTTATTTTTGGCAACAATAAATTCCAATTTACCCTTTGCCAATTCTGTTTTACTTGAACTATTAACCTGATTCTGAAAGGTTTACAGCTCTCTGTTTACTATATTACCAAGACCCAACAAAGGACAAGCTTATGAGGATTTACTGAATGTGCCTGGAACAAAATCCATTCTGATACCTCTCCACACTTGACCAATTTCTTTCATGTTGAAATTGTAGCTTGTAGAATGACTTAATAAATCAAAAATGCAAGCATAGTTTTCTGGGTTCGGTACAAATGTGTGCTGATTTGTTCTTTATTCCGTGGAGTTGGGGTGAATGTCACGTATTCCTATCTTTTGGGGAGAAAATGTTTGCTTTCCCAGCTGCTAGATAAGAGGAGAAATGTATCCATAAATCATCAAAAGCAGTCTCAAGGGGAATATTTGGTCAAAGATATTCTGTTGTGATCTAATGAAAGAATAAACCACTATAATATGGGGACTGGTTTTCTTTTTATAACAATCATTTATAGATTTTTTTAGACCCAGTAATCTAGTTTGGCATTGGCTCGGTAGCCTTGTACAATCAAATAAATTGGGAAAATGTATGAGCCAAAGATATTATAACTTTTGCCTGTTATAACGACTGTGGGTTTTTCAAAGAGTTTCACATAGTGCCAGCTTAGTGCCATTGGTAGAGCTTTCTATGCCATGCCTTTCACAGCAGTTGGGAAGAAGGAAATGGCAAACCATTTTATTAACTTTAACCCCCCAAATGGTATCAATGTGACACCACAGCTTTAAGGGTTGAGTTTAGCTCTTGGAAGTCTGCTTTAGCATTCCTAAAAAATCCTTGTCTAACCCTCATTTCTCTCTCTCTCTCTTTAACTTAACCCTCATTTCCCAAAGAATGCAAATGACCAGCTATCTGCAAGGAATATAAACTCTGCCATTCCCCACGATCCAGTCAGAGCTAAAGAAGCTTCTTTGATGAGAAGTGAAATATCTTCAAAGAAAAATGAGAAAGTCCAGTTGCCTCCTGAAAAAGCACCTTTAGGACAACCATAACCTGGATGACTGAGAATCTCCATAGTTATTTAGCGATGCACTTTGGAATGAGCACCCTTCAAATGGTGCAGGAACATGAACAGATTTCCAGAAAACATTGCAGGCTACAGGAACCATTTGCATTTCAGTTTGAGATGCAGACAACACAGGCTCATCCCCAACAGCCTGTGCCTGTTTTCAACAGTGAAGGGACCCAGGGCAGAAAACATCCTGCAGCCAAGAAGGCTCCACACACATTTGCATCACTCAGGTGACCCTGAGGACACAGACAAATATCAAGGACTCTCTAAAAGAATGCAAATGACCAGCTGTCTGCAAGGAGTATAAATCTTTCCATTCCACACCATCCAGTCAGAGCTGAAGAAACTTCTTGGATGAGAAGCGAAACATCTACAAAGAAAAACTAGAAAGTCCATTTGCCTCCTAAAAAAGCACCTTTTGGACTTATTTCTCAAGACATAATCTAATACAGCGGTCCCCAAGCCCCAATCCAGGGACTGGTACCCAGTCGTGGCATGCCAGCAACCGGTCCACACAAACAAGCAAAGCCTCATCCGTGGGATGCAGGCAGCACACAAAACCACACACTCTCCGGTCCATGGAAAAACCTTTCTTTATGGAACCAGTCCCTGGTGCCCAAAAGGTTGGGGACCTCTGATCTAATAAACATGTGCAATAGAGGTAGTATTGACTCAAATTACAACCTTTTGTTTAGTGTCCATTCAAAGTTACAATGAAAAGAGTGACTTATGACCAATCTTCACACTTAAGACCATTGCAGCCTCCCCATGGTCACATGATCAAATTCAGACACTTGACAACCTGAATGTATTTATCATGGCTGCAGCATCCTGAGATCAATGATTGCCATTTGCAACCTTCCTAGCTGTCTTCCAACAAGCAAAGTCAATGGGGGAAGCTAAATTTGCTTAATGACTGCACAGTTCACTTAACAACTGCAGTGATTCGCTTAACAACTGTGGCAAAAAGTCATAAAACTGGGTATAACTCAACAATTGCTTTGCTTAGTAATGGAAATTCTCGCCCCAATTGTGGTTGTAAGTAATGCTTAACATAGACCTAATTTTCACCTACATGGAACATGACTGCAGCTAACCAAAAAGGCCAATGAAGTGCTAGGCTGCATTAACAGAGGGATAGAATCAAGATCACATGAAGTGTTAATACCACTTTACAATGCCTTGATAAGGCCACACCTGGAATACTGCATCCAGTTTTGGTCACCACAATGTAAAAAGATGTTGAGACTCTAGAAAGAGTGCAGAGAAGAATGGTTGCTGGAATTCGGTATGTCTAATTAAATGAAGAGAAGGACTAGGGTAATTAGATAGCAGTCTTCCAATATCTCAGGGGCTGTCACAAAGAAGATGGAGTCAAGCTATTCTCCAAAGCACCTGAAGGCAGGACAAGAAGCAACGGATGGAAACTAATCAAGGAGAGAAGCAACCTAGAAATAAGGAGAAATTTCCTGACAGTTAGAACAATTAATCAGTGGAACAACGTGCCTCCAGAAGCTGTGAATGCTCCAAACCTGGAAGTTTTTAAGAAGAGATTGGATAAACATTTGTCTGAAATGGTATAGGATTTTCTGCCTGAGCAGGGGGTTGGACTAGATGACCTCCAAGGTCCCTTCCAACTCTGTTATTCTCTTATGACCACAGTGAGTTGATGTACTGATTTGATTTATATCTTGGCTTCCTATTCATTGAATTTATATTCTGCTCTTTGACTCTATATTTATTTGGGTTATCTTGTTTTTGCTTAGAATAGATGGAGCACTCAGAGTAACTAGTATTCAATAAAACATGATCTACAAAACAAAAACATTTACCCAACTGTAAGAAACATGACTCTGCGCATTAATATTTGTACTCTCTCTGGGCTTATGTCGAGTGTCATGCAGTCTGTACATAAAGTTATGCTTCAACAAATATATTCTGTTACTGCGTGTGGCTTAAAAGGCATCCAATTCATTATAAAGCTGATCACTCCTGACTTCCCAAATTACAGAGCTGGCCGCCCTCGTCTCAGTAAGCCCTGGAGTACCATTCAATTATTTGGTTGCATGAGTATGCACAATTCTTACTCAACAAAGTCATTCCACATATTGTAATCCAAAGCATTGCTTTCCATGTACAAGATTTATCCCATTTTATATTCATACAATCCTTGCAGATTTTAGTCCTCATTTAATTATTTAATTCAAATTTGGCACTGACAATTCCAGAATGGTTTCCAAGATCACTAGGCAAGCCTTATAAAGTCTGGAATCTGAATTTGTAAAAGTTGCTATAATTCTCATTATTTTCTAATTTTTTTTTAATTGATATGTTTCTTGATGATGACATAAGTGACATCTGTTGAGATGTGACTTAGTTGAGATTGATTAGTAATAATAGTAATAGTAATAACAGAGTTGGAAGGGACCTTGGAGGTCTTCTAGTCCAACTCCCTGCACAGGCAGGAAACCCTATACATTACTTTGATGACATGGACAAGCTCAATTCACATCAACACATCAGTGGATCACTTTTAAGTGATACAAATATGTGCCATTGTCTAAAAACTGTGTATCTTTGTGCATCTGGAACAGCTCCTTCAGGAATAGATAAATAAATCCGGATTTAGAATTTGAAA
Organism: Protobothrops mucrosquamatus; assembly: GCF_001527695.2. Classification (NCBI taxonomy): domain Eukaryota; kingdom Metazoa; phylum Chordata; class Lepidosauria; order Squamata; family Viperidae; genus Protobothrops; species Protobothrops mucrosquamatus. Next base: position 147,458 of record NW_015388471.1, read on the forward strand.
AGAGGAGTTTATATGAATCCATTATTGTTATTGTCTGAAGCTGTAATGCAGGGGTGTCAAACTGCCTGCCCACGGACGCACCATGCGGAAGCCGCACCCACCCCATTGCTGGCAATGGCAAAACCATCCTGATACGTTGGGCGATGTCACATGACGTCGTGAGTTTGACATGTCTGCTGTAATGGAACTAGATATGCAACTGGAGCATGAATAGATGAAATAATTACTGTAGACGTTTTGAAGGAAAAAAAGTAGACTTTCCTTGAAGACATTTTGCTTCTCACAGAACTGAAAAAGCTTCTTGGATGAGAGGCAAAATGTCTTCACGGAAAAACAAAGAAAGTCCAGTTGCCTCTTGAAAAAAAAAAGCACCTTTGGGTCAATATTTGAACGGCATTAACTGTCCAAGAATCTGATATCTTCTTATACTCCAAAATATGTTTTATGTTTACAATAAGTTCATTCTGAAGGCATTTAACTTACATATGTTTTGGAAGTGTAGATGTAGACCTTGTCATCTGTTGCAGAGGTGAGATGGTGAAATGATTGTAGTTAATATAAATCTAAAGAAAATATACTATTGAAAACCATTGCAGTCAGTCACCTACATTATAGATTGTAGTGGATTGATTAAACAATACTGCCCTCTTTCTGGAGCTTTCTAGAAACTGAAGTTGTCCAAATAGGGTTATGGCATTGTAGATTTTTTTTTCTTTCCCGTAATCATATCCCGTAATCCCTTTTTATCAGGGTGGAGTTGGGGCGACTGAATGCAGTTGAACATTTACTGGCCAGATGCCCTTCCTGACACCTACAAGGAGTTCACAGCAGGTATTTTCTCTTTGCGCCCTGATAGAGAAACATCTGTCACTGCCTGGGACTGAATCTCAACCTTCTGAGTAGGAGGCGAGTGTCTTCTCATTGTACATTGTAGAATTTGTTAATCCATCTAAAATTCCAGGGGGAGACCAGGACAACGTGCCAGTGGAGTTTTATATCAGTGTTCTAAAATGCATGCAGAGAAATCATGCCAGTCAATTTGTCATTTTTTATTTTTTTTAATTTAATTTCATTTATTTATGACATTTCTACACCACCCATCTCACTTAAGTGACTGTGGTGAGATGGGCAGACATTGGAATATGGTGATTGCTGTTGCATATTGGTATCCATAACATCTGTCAATAAATACAGTAAAAAAGGAAAATATTCATTAAATAAAGCAAAGGAAAATAATGAACCAATAAAAAAAAATTACAGCAATGTCATAAAAACATAGAAACCTGAGGGCCAGAAAAAGATCCAGTGGTCCATCAAGTCTACTCTTTGAGTTTTTTGTTTGTTTTTGTTTTAATTTCTTTGTTCATGTATTACTTTATTTATCTATTTTATTTTATTTTATTTTAATTTTCATTGAATAATAGAATACGTTTATCCCAAGCATGTTTAAACTCAGTTACTGATGATTAACCCACTACCTCTGCTGGAAATTGGTTGCAAGCTTCCACTACTCTTTCTGTGAGGTAATATTTTCCTCACATTACTTTTGAACTTCCCTCCTGTCAGCTTGCATTGCCATTCTACAATAAGACCTCAGATGAGAAACCATGTATAAAAATGCAGACTGCAAGTCAATCTTCCCTAACCACAGCACTCTCCAAGTTATGTGGGCTTTTTTGGTCATTGCTGAAGATTTTAAAGGTTGAGATTCACACAACTGAAAGATGTCTTGATTGGAGAAGACTTTTCTGAGGCATCGAGAGAGGCATCAGCTGAAAATTTTTTTTTTTATCTTTATGGGTTTATACAGGAAGTTATATACTTCAGTTTTCTTGACTTGCATGGATATTAGGAGTATCGCTATCGATTCTTTCAACTCTCCTGTTCCTAACTCTTTCAAGGAGTAAATTGAACCTGGGACAGAGAAAAATACCTCTTCTGTTATTGAGTGTGTCAAGATGATTTGTGCTTCACTTTTTATATGGAAAATCAGCTAATTTGAAATGCACGTATGATGCTCCTTGGATATACAGTTTTCAGGAGAGCTATGACTCTATTTCTGTTAAATTATCTTCAACACACTTGCTGCAGGCAACACAGGACAGAAAAAGTTGCAAAAGAACTTCAGAAAGGAAAAAAGGCATGTTTTTGTGAGATGTGTTTGTGTGCAAATGACTTCACTGGTCAATTTCAAGTAGAATTAAATGCAATTTTATTGAAACCTTAAATGTATTACACTACAGGCAAAATGAATGCAAGTTGCTACACAACTTGATTATCCTCATCTCTCACTATATATAATAAAGGAGAACAATATGTTTTGAAAACATACCTAGGGATTTACCAAATGCAATCATGGTGCAAAAGGCAAAATAGATATTCAGAGAATCACCTGCAGCCTTGCTTGAAAAATCAGCACTAACATATTTTCTCCCTATTTAATTATCCCTTCTGTAACATCACTTAAATGTTGTCTCCTCTCTACAGATTATAGCAGTATTATTATTATTAAAACCTACTTAGGAATCTCAATCAGAGAAAACTACCACTTTTAACACTGAATACACAGGGCATATGTAATTGGGAGAATGTGTGGTAAGAGAAACAGCTCCCTTCCCAAATATGATATAAATGGATTGCAAGAATCCACAGAAAATATGCAATTCAACATTCTGTTTCTCAAATTGCATTTTATTATTATTATAGAATAGAGCTGGAAGGGACCTTGGAGGTCTTCTAGTCCAGCCCCCTGTTCAAGCAGGAGAACCTATACCATCTCAGATAAGTGACTGTCTACTTTCTTTTTAAAAATCTCCAGCAATGGAGCGCCCACGATTTCTGGAGGCAAGCTGTTCCACTGGTTAATTGTCCTCACTGTCAGGAAGTTTCTCCTTAATTCCAGGTTGCTTCTCTCTTGGATCAGTTTCCAACCATCGTCCTTTCCTCTGGTGCTTTTGTGAATAACGTGACCCCCTCTTCTTTGTGGCAGCCCCTCAAATACTAGAATATTGCTATCATGTCTCCTCTATTTCTTCTTTTCTTTAGAATAGCCAAATCCAAGTCCTGCAGCCGTTCTTCATATGTTTTAGTCTCCAGGCCTTTGATCATCTTAGTTGCTCTTCTCTGATTTTTTTCCAAACTCTCAACATCTTTTTTGTGATATGGTGACCAAAATTGGCTGCAGTATTCTAGGTGTGATCTTACTAGGGTTTTATAAAGCAGTATTAATACTTCACGTAATCTTGTTTGTAACACCCTTTAAAGTTAATAGATAAATTCCAGATTTATGTCAAGAGCTGATAATTTAGTTTGCTTTGGGGAAAGCTGATGTGGCTGTGAATCCAAAATGTAGGACAGATGTTCTTACAAAAACAGTAAGAATGCCGATGTGGTCACATTGTACTTGTGTTGGAAGCAACAAGGTACTTCAGGGTTGAAAGGATTAGCTGGTGACATCATTGTTGCCCAGGGGACACCCAGTTGGGGCTCCTTTCATGTCCCCAGTAGGAGCTTGAGCGAAGGATGAGAGCTCACCCCACCCCATGGGACTCAGGTCTCAAACGCAGGCTTGCTGCTTGTCAAGCCAGCTTCCTAACCATGAGAGCCATCGTGTTCTTATGTGGTTGGTTTAAACTTTAAACATGGCTAAAAACAGGTTCCTTGGGGTTTCTCCAAGGATATAGCAATCATTAGACTAGCATCTATTTTCAGGTGCATAGCCTTTAATTAAAAAATGACCTCATCTATAATAATAATAATTTTTTATTTTGCGGTCACAGACCAAAATACAAGTGCAACAAAAGAAAACACAAGAAAAAAATAATCACAAACAATTAAACACCAGAAGCCTTGGCTAAAGGGAATTACAACGTTCTCCTCTAATAGTTACAGCTCTTAAAAGAAATTTAGAAACCTGAGAAGTAATATAGGAGGAGCCATCCCCTAGACAATATAAAACCAAATTACTAACATTAGAACCAGAGGGATCAATTCCAAGGAGAGACAATAATTTAATTCT
>NW_015388471.1:151575-159094 GCF_001527695.2 Protobothrops mucrosquamatus
AGAGCATAGTCGCTCACTAAACAGGAGCCTCTTAAATCGCCCATCGAGTAGTGCTGAGGGCAAGACATTGAAACGGGCCAGGGAAAAGACTCTTCTATACTTGGGGATGGTTAGAGTATAGAAATATGAAGCCATCCTCAATCCACAATTATTAGAATGGCTGAAGATCAAAGGGGAGCAGGTTTTGTTGGCTCTGGCTCTTAAATATTGCAAATCTATGTTCACAAGCCATTGGACTACCCTAAACTGGGCGTCCTTGAGACCATAATCTCCCAGAGCATCCCCTGTAAAACCTAGCAAGTGGAGTTTCTTCGTCAGCTCCCTCTCCCAACGAGAGGTATGAGAGTCAGCAAACACCAGGGAGAGGTAGCTACGAGGGACTGCCGAAAAGAGCACCCGAAACCACCATTTGAAGGTGTTAATCCACGCCATGCATTCGACTGAACGAATGCCCAGTTCCAGGTAGATCAAAGCAAATCCAACACAGGGAGGAAGACCCAGAAGTTTCCTAAGAAAAACAGCCTGACCTCATCTATCTTTTGACCATGGGTCTTTGAACTCTTACATTTTCAATAACAATGTGGCACAAATGCTAGTAAGAAGAATCTTTGCGTAGAATTCTTCTGATGGCTTTCTGGTAAATCAACATTTCTTGATTTGCCCAAGGATGAATCCTATGCAATCCAACTTCTAATTTACTACTGTAAGAGAAAAGCAGACAGAGCTGGGGGTGAAGTTAAATAGGTCATCAACTTAGAGTCTTTAGGTTGCCACAAATGGTCCAAGTCCAACTCCTCTTGAATTCCATTGACTTTTATCTGGTGCCAATTTAGTATTGAACTTTAGTTAACTAGAACCTTGAGTCACCATGTGCAAGTAGGCGGTGATACAAAATTTCTAAATAAAAAAATAAAATAAATAAATCTTTTGAACTGCAACTTAACATATGGGCACAATCCTTCACCCCGATATTATGTAGTAAACTAAAGTTTAATACTAAATTGGCACCATCTAAGGGTCAACAGAATTCAAAAGGGGTTGAACTTGGACCATTTGTGAAAATGTAATGACACTAATCTGATGACATGATTAACTCTTCTCCCGATTCTGCTGTTCTTCTCCTACAAGAACACTATTATTAATCAGCTTAGTTGTACAATTACCTGAAATTTGTAAATGTGTTAAAACACAGAGGCATTGGGAAGCGTACATGGCAGGAAAAATCTTCCCTTCTTAACTCTTTCTCATGGGGAGGAAGTTTAAATCCTTGCAAACCAATGGTCATTAGGACTATCATCTGCATAGAAATACCTGAAAAATTTTTAACTTTTGTAAAGACCAGAACACTGTCTTTACCTTTTTCAGATTTTTATAACCAGCAAAAGGTGTGAATTGTTGAATAAATATATTTTAAAATATATTTTAAATGTGCATTATTGGAAAAAGGTTATGTTGCACACATTGCATTTTTTTTTAAAAAAAAAATTGTATTCCTGTTATTTCCATTTCATTGAATAAGTTTTCTTAATTGGTTAGTATCATGTTTTATCTATATTTCTGCCGAGAAAGTTTATGATTACATTTCCTTCCTTCCTTCCTTCCTTCCTTCCTTCCTTCCTTCCTTCCTTCCTTCCTTCCTTCCTTCCTTCCCTCCCTCCCTCCCTCCCTCCTTCCCTCCCTCCCTCCCTCTCCTACTGTACTAAAAAACAGTGTCAATGTCTACTGAAGTCTGGATTGTGATTCAGTGTCATTCAGTACTTTGGAAGTGTTGTCATCTGCACCCCAGAAAAGAATTTGGGAAACTGCAGTGATAAGGAGCAGGCTGAAGCAAGGAGCGTTTTCACAGATTAGGTATGTATTAAAAGAATGTTTTACCCTTGGCCACATCTACTAGGACAACTTTATACCAATTTGCAAAACTTGGCTCCCTTATCAAAGCCCCTGTGATATAGCAGTGGTGAGATTCAAATATGTGAACAACCGGTTCTCTTTGTGGATGCCGCTTCTGGAAGTCTATTCTGGGCCTGGGCAACAAAAAAATTAGCTACTGGTTCTGCCGAAGTGGTGCGAACTGGCTGAATCCCACCACTGGACCTCAGCATTAAAAGAGTGAATTATCAAGCCCAAAAGATTGAGTACTGGTTAAAATTGTGGTTGCTATGAAGAAGGCATAGACTCAACATACCATCAGATCATCTATGATATTCAGTTAATCTATTAACTAAGCTTCTCTTCTTGCTCTTTACACTCATCTTTCATTTTCTGCAGTTCAAGTCCTTTTACAGGTCAGTAAATAACTTTTAACCTCCTTATTTCCAGAGATCAAAATCCTGTCTAGGCAACTAGGCAAGATACCTTAACAAAAACAGAGTTTTTATTGTTATTTAGCTCAACATAGAGATGTTTGGGGAAGCAACTTTGGGAGTGAAAAAGCACTTATTATTAATTGTTGAGAATTTATTTCTAAAGTTATCCTCCTAGGACAGTTGGACTAATGTGGTAGCATTGTTCTCAATGGCATGAACCTGCTACTTTTACTGCACTGGGACATCCCATAATTCCTACAATTGTGTTTTTTGTCACACAGAGCAGATGGTCAGACTGGGCTATTAAGCTTAATAATGGCCCCTTCCCAACTTTATCACTCTACCCTTCCCCATCCAGAACTGGCCTTATCGTTAGATAGGATAAGCACTTTTGGCATTGATATCACAGATACAAAGGGCAGCAAATTAAAGGATAAAGGAGAAGATAAAAATAAACATAAATAACAAAATGCTGAAGCACATAGCATGCATGTATTTTGGAAAGTCACCACATTTATAATCTAAGAGGAAGGGATTAACAGGATTCAATAATACTATGGATTTAAAAAGGCAACAAGGAAGATGAACGAACCCTTAGCTGGGATTAAAACTAAAATACCTTCCTCAATCTGTAGTAGAAGAGCAGGCAGAGCTAAGGGGTGGCATTAAATGTGCCATCAGTTTAGAGTCCTTGCATTGTTATAACTGATCCAAATCCAGTTCTCCTTGAATTCCTTTGACCCTTATCTACTGTCAATTTAGCGCTGTTAGTTAGCTAGATTCTTGTGTATAGGCTCAAATAAATCTTCTGTGCTAGAACTTAATATATGGTCCTGAGCCTTTGCATCTGACATCCATTTATTCTCCCAAATTTTGGAATTATTGTGCCCAGAATTCCAGATGGAAGCCAGTTTGGAATTCTGGGATTTGCAATATAAATACATCAAAGGGCATCAGGTTGGGGAAACGTAGATTGAAAAAGAAAAATAGTAGAAGCAGGTGGCCATTTTCTCCAAAACGCCAGCTATCAAGTATAAAAACAGTCAAGCACTAGTAACAACCAGCACCTGGATTTTTGAACCCAGTGTGCATATTTTTGTGACATTCAGAGATAAGTATTGGCTTTTTAACTGATATAAGAAGCATTGGAGATGTCTTGAGATGAAACACATCTCTGTCCTCCATTCTCCTCAGAAACAAGTGATATTTACAGGGATCCTTCTCCGTGTAATTACACAATTATTAAAAAAATACAGTTGTAAAGTAAGGGCTTTTATCAAGTCATACAAATTAGAACCATTTCATCTTAATCACTATCTCCATGAATATGTATTTCTTGGCTGTAACTGCAAAAAAAAAGCTCATTAAATAATTTTTTTCTTTAAAATTTAATTACTGGGGACTTCTTCAGAGAATAATCATTGTGGGTATAATTAGGATCTTTGTTTCTCTTTGTTTTTAGACAAAAAGGTATAAAGACTGACAGAAAAAGAGACAGAAATTGCAGATACAATGTGTGGAAGAAAGTGCTATCAGAAGAGGAGCAGCATTTTCACAAGACAGAATCTTAAACTGTAGAGCAAAATAGCAAACTTAACAGGAAGCTAAACAGTTCCTACTCAGATGTTTAAGCTGCTGTCTGTTGGTAGACTCTCCTATCATAAGTCTCAAATAGCAGTACCAGAAACTCAATCAGAAAATCTTGAACCAAAACAAGAACTAAATGCTAAATCATTTAGCAAGAGTGTGATCAAAATAGGGCTCCAGGTTCAAAGCAAAACAGATGTGACAATACCTATAGCAAAGTTTAATGTTCCTTGAAGATCTTTTACTTCTCATCCAAGATGTTTCTTCAGTTCTGACTGAATGGTGGAAGGTGGAAGGATTTATATTCCTTGCAGTATATTGCAAGTATATCTTCCTCGCAAAGAATATAAATCCTTCCATCCTCCACCACACAGTCAGAACTGAAGGAGCTTCTTGGATGAGAAGTAAAACAAATTCAAGGAAAAAACAAAGTCCAATTGCTTTTTGAAAAAAAAGCACCTTTAGGACAGCCATGACCTGGATGGTTGAGAATCTCCATAGACATTTCATAGGTTGGGCACCAACAGCTGTCAAAGTTCAATTAGAAAGCAAGTTACAGTATTCTGAAGCTCAGAACAAGGATTGGGTTCAAAGCACAGAGTGATCTAGGTCAGGCTAATATTGATGTTGCTCCAGCATTTAAATGAGCTCCTAGGGTGTTATTCCAGAAGAGCCTGATCATCTTTAAATTGAAATAGCATTGTTTAGATTGAATTGTGGTTGCTGGTCTAATGAAAAGAAATGGACTACTAGTGAATAAACCACAGTTCCCAAGATACCCTTCCTACGTTTCTGCCCCTTCCTTCATCCCAAAGGCAGAAGTTCTCTTGCAGGCTTGGTGACTGTGTTGTTTCTTCGGAGTCTGAATCTAAGGTTGGAGAAGTGGCAATTCTGCCAAGATTTTCACACTAAGCTCTAGCTCTTCTGGACGAGTTTCATCAAGTCCTTTATCCCAATCCAGCTGCTATTGCTCTTCACAAAAAAAAAAAAAAAGATTTGTAACTAGAGTTGGCTCTGCTCCTGTGTTTTTCAAAGCAAAAAAGCTTACAGAAATTTAACAGCTGATCCTTTAGTCTTCACTTGATTGCCAAGCAAGAAAAGCTTCACCTTTTTTTACTTTTTTTTCCTGCTTCTTGAACCCCGTTGACATAGCGCCATCATGTTGCTTAAGTTTGTTTGTGGATTTCCAAAGCCTGCTTCAACTAGAATGCAATCATTGAAAAGAATCTCTCTCTCTCTCTAGTTGCTGCTCTTCCTCTCAGCTGCTGGAGGAATCCAAGAAAATCAACCACTGAATTTTAGCTACAGACAGATACACAGAGACAGAGGCTATGTTCACACAACATACTTAATCAAATTGAGTGAAGGCTCAGTAGATATATTTGTATATATCTGCTGAAAAGGTAATTATGATATTTGACACACCTTGGATTTTTTTTGAACAATGGCTCTTTCTACTTTGAGCAGTAGGCTCTGTTAAATCAAAACAGCAATTATTGTATCTTGAAACAGCAGGGAAACACAGAAAAGAAATCGAGATAAATTAGCCTGGATTGATCTGTGATCTATATTTTGTAGGCCTAGCTCTTCTCGTGTCCCGAGAGTGGGCTTTTGAGTGTGCGATGGCAATCAGGAAGATGATTGTTATTCTGAGGAGTTTGGTGACATATCTTGGTTTCTCCGTATTAAGAAAAATCTAGCTCATTCTGAACTAACTCGCTTCTTTCTTTTTTTACTCTTGTTTAGTGAATGACTCTAGGATGTGGTGCTCATCTCCATTTCTTAGCTGAGAGAGCCAATGTTATCTGAAGACCCTTTCCATGGTCATGTGGCCGGCATCACTATATGCTGAAGCGCACAGAATGCTATTACCTTCCCACCAAAGTGGCACTTATTTATTTACTCAACTTTCCATGCTTTTGAACTGCTAGGTGGGCAGGAGCTGGGGTGAGTAATAGGAGCTCACCCCATCATGCGGCGCTCAGATGAGTACCAACATATCTCCCCATCGAAGTGGTACTTATTCATCTACTTGCATAGAACATGCTTTTGCACTGTTATAGGGACAGAGTCTGAGGTGAGTGATGGGAGCTCACCCAACCCACAGTGCTAGGACTCGAACCGCTGGAGCAGAGACCGTTTCTAGCATCATTCAGCCACTGAGTCCCTGCACCTCATACCCTAAAATTGAAACTGTAACAATTCAGTTTCATCAAACAATAATGGTTTTTGTATGAGAATAAATTAATGAATGATGAAAATAAGTACTCCAATGTCCAGGATCCAAAAAGCTAATTTAGAGATCTGCAAGATGACATTGGACACTGCTACTGAAACCAAAATCCAAAGCTTCCTCAGAATGGAGAGGCAAAGTTGCAATTTCTTAGATCTTTTCCAGCATCCTGAAATAATTGCTTGTAGCGTATAGGAAACTTTTCAATCCTCTCGTAAGGACTCTGATGTTCTGCCTATAACTCCAAATGTAGAGAAACGCAGGACCTTTGTAATGTAAATACTAATGCACAATAAAAGAAAAGCTAAGGATATTTTTATTTAAAAAAATATTTCAAGAATGGGCATAAATGGATTACTTGTCCTCCTTGATGCATCTTTTGAGTCAGCAACAAGCAAAATCAGCCATGATTATACTTCCTCTCAGTCAAATTTGCCAATCAACCAGATTATAAAAAAGAGGCTGAAAACCATCTTCTTGTTTGTGGGGGGGGGGAGTGGGGGGTGGTGGAAGGAGAGATCAGAATACAAATCTGGCAATTGCTTGCAAATAATCCCCAGGATTGGATGACGAGTATGTTTAAAAGAGAGGAGATAGTACATTCAAAAAATGTATGTATCTCTACCCTCCTAAATCAGTGATTCTAAAAATTTACTTTTCAGTGTTACACGATGAAAGAAAACTGATTGCTCAACTTGTAACAGAAGCCAGCAGCACAGCAGTATTTTCTTCCAAAATAATCCCGAGGCTTGTTTAACTTTGAAATCGGTCTCAGTGATGAAATGGAGATCATTCCTTTTCAACAGTTCTAAATGTTTTTGTTCTCTGAACAACAAAAAAATAAGACTCGTTTTAAGAACTGTTTTACACAGCAGATGATCTGATTCCATAGCTAGATTTGTGTGACATGCGCACAACTTTGCCACAGTTAAATTTCAGTGAGCCATTTGTCTGGATTGTATGACACACATGGAGCAATGAATTCACCCCTGGTGCAGGGTTTGGTGCAGGGGTGCAAGCTTGGCAACTTTAAGACTTGTGGGATTCTGGAGAACTCTAGCAATTGAAGTCCACGGATCTTAAAGTTGACGCCAACCCCTGGTGTCGAAAGATGAATTGGTTTGTAACTATCAAGGTCACTTATTTTTTTCTTCTTTGCAGTGCTATCCAAAGAAATGGGGGGAAAAGATTAAGCTGGTTGCCGGTGGCCTTCCGGGTGCGCTTCAAGGTGTTGGTTCTCATCTTTAAAGCGCTCCATGGCATCGGACCTGGATATCTCCGAGACCGCCTTCTGCCGCAGGTTACCTCCCATCGGCCGGTACGCTCCCACAGAGTGGGTCTCCTCAGGGTGCCGTCAGCCAGACAGTGCCGGCTGGCGACCCCCAGGGGGAGG
>NW_015388471.1:159799-161591 GCF_001527695.2 Protobothrops mucrosquamatus
GTTGAAATAGCTTATGTCCAGGATGTGAGGGGTCTGTAAATATTTTCTTAGCCCTCCTTCTGGCCTGCACAAAATACAGGTCTTCAATAGAAGACAAGCTGATTGCAAACTGATGCAGGAAGAACATTTTTTTGTTGTGCCTTTTTAATGATGGTTCTAATGTTAGGAGAAGGAGCATGATGGCTGAGCGGTTAAGATGTTGGACTTGTGGGCTGGAAAGCCAGCAGCCCAGCTTCGGGAGCCGAGCACCCCACGATAGGGTGAGCTCCCGTCCTTGCCCCAGCTCCTCCAACCTAGCCATTCGAAAGTATGCAAATGTGAGTAGATAAATAGTTACCCCTTCAGTGGGAAGGTAACAGTGCACCATGATGTCATGCTGGCCACATGGCTGCGGAAATGTCTTTGGACAGTGCTGGCTCAATGGCTTTGAAACAGAGCACCACCCCCTATAATTGGCAATGATTAGCAGAGTAAATTCTGCAGGGACTCCTTCTAATGTTAGGTGTCCATTTCAAATCTAGAATCCCAAAACTTGAAGAATACTACTGCTGATACTGTGCTGTCAAATATAGTAAGAGGTAGTAGAGTAGGAGGGCTCTTCCTAAAATCCACTCTCATCTGTACAACTTTAAGCATGTTCAGCTCCAGATTGTGCCAGCTGTATCATAGGACTAGCTCTTTGACCTCCCGTTTATATGCAGACTCATCACCATCTTGAATGAGACCAATGACTGTTGTGTCTTCTGCAAACTTCAGTACTTTAACAGAGGAATCCTTAGAGATGCAGTCATTGGTATAGATGGGCACTCTCAGTCACTTCACAACAACAACAACAACCTCAGAAATTCAAACACAGTAAAGGAAAAGGAAAGTCCCAAGCATGCTTAACATAAGGTAAAAAAGCAGGAGCTTCTTTTCCAGGGGAAAAGAACAGGTTTAGAAATTGAAAGGGTGATTTCAGCACAAAACAAGGGCAAAGGAATTCTTTTATCTCTCTGTGTTATTCTTGGACTGAGTTCTGCCAAAGCTTTGAAATTTCCAAAGCAAATCAGGAGCTAATAGCAACTCTTGCATCTTAAATCTCCTTTACAATCCCTTCATTTGTTGTCTGAAAAGAAATATGCAGCCTGGGGTAGGGGGTGGGAGATAAATCTTAAAGCGACTAAACCACAAAGCTCCTATCAAAGCCGAATAATCTTTCATCACCATCAAGAATTTTCTGTTAGCAACAATAGACAAGTTAAATTTAGCCTTGAAATAGCTGGTTAATCAACCTGCTAATACACAGTTATTTCTGACACATCTAGTTGAACCAAACATTTGTCACCAAAAGTCGTGGCAAGCTGAATCCAAACATTATATGTTATAAACAATGTCTGTTTGCATTTTATATGGTGCTACGGTGGCGTGTTCTTCGCACAGGTGCTTAGTGGAGGAGTGGTATCATGACAGTGGTATTGAGGAATTCATTGATAGAGAATATGGGAATAGGCAGAGATTCTAAGGACACCTCAATACCCAGACATTTTTTCCTCAGATTCAGTTATATTATAATTGTATGTGAATGCATCATGAGCATGGCAGAATGCCGAGAAAGAGACCAGCATGGGATTGAGGCCAGTGTCCAAAATCTGTGGCTCCTTTCTGTCATCCTTCCTAAAACGAGGATTAATTTTGCTGATACGCAGAAGGGAAGGGTGGACAAAGTTGAGAAGGATAAGGAAAGACCCAGTACAGGTAGTCCTTGACTTACAACCACGATTGAGCTCAAACATTTTGTTGCTAAGTGAGA
>NW_015388471.1:161738-169238 GCF_001527695.2 Protobothrops mucrosquamatus
AAAGAGACCAGCATGGGATTGAGGCCAGTGTCCAAAATCTGTGGCTCCTTTCTGTCATCCTTCCTAAAACGAGGATTAATTTTGCTGATACGCAGAAGGGAAGGGTGGACAAAGTTGAGAAGGATAAGGAAAGACCCAGTACAGGTAGTCCTTGACTTACAACCACGATTGAGCTCAAACATTTTGTTGCTAAGTGAGACAGATGTTAAATGAATTTTGCTCTATTTTATGACCTTTCTTGGTCACAGTTGTTAAGTGAATCACTGCAATTATTAAGCTAGTAACACAGTTGCTAAGTGAATCTGGCTTCCCCATTGACATTGATTGTCAGAAGGTCACAAACTGTGTTACTAGCTTAATAGTTGCAGTGATTCACTTAACAACTGTGACCAAGAAACAGGAAGCTTACTATTTCAGCCACTCTGTTTCTCCAACTCTTTTTCTTGGAGGATTAGATAGGTGAGTGAGTCAACTGGCCACATGTTCCTGCAGTACCTGACCCTTCTAATTGGCCAGTCAGGAATGCTGCAGAAATAGGACATCAACGGTGAGAGGGATCTTGGAGTCCAAGTGGACAATCACTTAAATACGAGCAAACAGTGTGGGGCAGCAGTTTAAAAAGCCAATGCAATCGTAGGCTGTTTTAGTAGAGGAATAGAAGCAAGATTATGTGAAGTATTAGTACCACTTTACAAAGCCTTAGAATGGTCACACTCGGAATATTGCATTCAGTTTTGGTCACCAGGGCCTGCCACAGATCGCCCAGCAGCACCATGGTGGCCACATCCTCTGCCCACGCCCCGCAGCATGAACTGTGCACGATGAGGCGTGAGGGCAGAGTCTTGTCTACTCTGTCTGGCTGCCATGTCCTTGGCTGCGCTGCTCCGTGTGGGCCACATTCGGGGCGACTCTCCTCCAGGTGGGCTGCTGGTGAGGAGGGGGGTCACGGGGGAGGCAAGGCTGGGGCAATGGCACGTGTGCCCACAGAGAGGGCTCTGAGTGCTGCCTCTGGCACCCGTGCCATAGGTTCACCACCACTGTGATAGAGGGTCTCCTTCTTGAGCAGGGGGTTGAACTAGAAGACCTCCAAGGTCCCGTCCAACTCTTTTATTCTTTATTATGTTCCATTTTAACTGAAAGGTTTCAAAGCAAACTCAAAGAATATAATGTTTCTTTGAAGAGCAGGTGTTAAAGATCTACAGTCCAGCTTTTCCCAATTGATTGTCTGGAAATGCAGGGAGCTGTCATCACCACACCTCTGGAAGGCTGTGTGTTTCTTTTTCTGATGCTTTCTGAAGCTCTGTCAATCCAAACTACCACTCACAGAATATTCCTAGCTATGTTCTGCAAATATCAACATAATAGAAGGTTGCAACCCTGTGCTAATATAACTGCATTTGCCCCCAAGCAGTAGGGGGGTTGTCGATATCTCAACATATTTCTAAATTCATTAGTGTTCAGCTACACACATGCATTTCAATCAATATAAGCGTGTGGTATATTAGTACTAATTACTGAAGCTATTTCATTATTGACGGATCATTGCCTACTAATCGCTATTTTATGATTGATGAAGCAATGGGATTCATTTGCTGTCCAGGTGCAAATGGAGCTAATAATCTTTTCCTTGGGGTACAGAGATCAAGATCGGAACTCAGCCAGCTTGGCCAATAGGGAGGCATGCTGGGAACTGTAGTTCAGTGACTTCAGGAGAGGCATTGTCACCTGTTTTTTTGTCAGGCTAGACTAAGTCCCATCTCCTCTCCTGCCAAATTCCTTTCTTTGTCAGGACTGCAGCATGGCAGTCAGATCCTGTTTGAATGACAAGTCAGTCAAACCCTTGTTTGAAACCAAGCTTCTGAATGATGAGAGCTGCAGTTTCATTTATCAGATCATAGCAGCCTCACAATTTTGCTTTGGACATATCTTGGAGCAGAAGCCAATCATAACGCTCTCCCAAGGTATAGATATGTACATAAATGTATGTATGTTTCAATCAGTGATTAAATAGATATATAGATAATCTGTGTGTCTTTGTGTGGATGTATGTATGTGTATATACCCACACAATGACACACAGATTATCTATACACCTATTTAGATTATCTATACGTACCCAGATCATATATACCCAATATATATTATCTACTGTATATACTCACACAGATTATATATTTACTTTAACTGCTTTTTAATAAAATGTTATGTGTGTGAATGTGTATAGACACACAGTATTTTTTCAAAGAAATGCAGTGAAAACTGGACATTTTTTTAATAAAAAAAATAATATATACCTGCCCAACAGATAATCTATTGAATTATTAAGTTATATTGTCAAAAGCAAAGCATTAGAAAGCAACCCACCTAAACATTTACATATTACAAAGATAAAAATCACCTAAATCTATCCTACATTGCCCAATTTTTGCCAAATTCTGAATGGAGCTGGAAGGGACCTAGGAGGACTTCTAGTCCAACCCCTTGCTCAAGCAGGAGACCCTGTACCATTTCAGATAAGTGGCAAAGTATACATAAGAATTGCCTAGTCCAGTGATGGCAAACCTTTTAGAGATCAAGTGCCCAAAAACTGGCCCCGGCCCCGCTTCACCCCCTGCCCCGCCCCTGCTCTAACCCACCCCGCCTGCCCACAGGGCCACTCACTGCCTCCAGGGCCTGCCGCAGATCGCCCAAGCAGCCCAGCAGCGCCATGGTGGCCACGCCCTCTCCCCGCGCCCTGCAGCATCAACTGTGCGCAATGGGGCGTGAGGGCAGAGTCTTGTCTACGCTGCCTGGCTGCCATGTCCTTGGCTGCACTGCTCCATGTGGGCCACACTCGAGGGCGAGTCTCCAGGGGGGCTGCTGGAGAGGAGGGGGTCGCGGGGGGAGGCAAGGCTGGGGCAACGGCATGTGTGCCCACAGAGAGGGCTCTGAGTGCCGCCTCTGGCACCCGTGCCATAGGTTCGCCACCACTGGCCTAATCATATAAAATGGGAGTCACTGGTAGGTCAGATCTCCCTTTACACTTTCCAAGTATAGGGCAACTCACTTCTGTTGTCTCCCCTCTGGCATCAGGGCAAAAGCCTTTACCACTAATGTGTGAAACAAGCACGGATAAAGCCAAAGAGTTGATATTATCCACTGTTCACATTGTACTAGCTTAAAGGAGAAGCAACTTTTAAAAGACATTGTCATCAAGAGAACATTCCTGTAGCAACATTGAGGTTGAATCTAATAATTCACAATTAACACAATTAACTAGTGGAACGGCTTGCCTTCAAAAGTTGTGGGTGCTCCATTATTGGAGTCTTTTAAGAAGAGACCGGACAGCCATTTGTCTGAAATGGTATACGGTCTCCTACTCAAGCAGGGGGTTGGACTAGAAGACCTCCAAGGTCCCTTCTAATTCTGTTATCCTATGTTCAGTTTGCAAGATCAATCAATCAATCCATCAGTTTTGCGTGTGCTCCATATCCAAACAAGGCAGACCTTTGATTGCAATGCTACACAATTGTCTTGTAGATTTTGACACCCCTGTGTGGACACTGTGGGATTCACAGCCCAGCTTCAGCCTTTTAAGTGTAGTGGAGAGTTCATTTTGCCAAACCATCTCTCATGCACAAATATACATGTGTGCTTGCCTGTGGGTGACCATGTACATGTGCATGTATGAGAGAGATACAGAAAGAAAACTTATATGCATGCATATAAAATATAAAATGTTTAAAATTGGGAGGGGCCCTTCCAAAAAGTTCTTCCACCTTGAAAAAAAATCAGAGATGAATCACAGGCAATTAACAGGAGCAATTCTAATTAACTGGCATAATTAAAAAACTAATAATGTTTAACATTATTGTTTTATGCAGCAGCACTAAGCCTTAACAACCTACCAACACATCAATACTTCATTTTTAGAGCGACAAAGTTCATTATTTATATTTGGTTGCTTTGGTAACCAAAATGACAAAAAAAAGAGCATGAGGGAGAACAGCGATGAGGGAACTGAAATTGTGGCACTATATAGCTTCATCACTTATGCTATTGGCGGTAAGTGTAATGTCTGTATAATTTCCTTTTAATTATCAGCTAATGAAATTTATATTCATCAGGGTAAAACCAAAAGTATGCTCATCAACTTCCCAGTCACCTGTCCAGATTCCAATTCAGCTATTGTTGTAGGTTTTATGCTTTTGTTTAATATAAATGTCAATTTGAAAAAAAGTAGCATTTAAATCTCTTGAATGGTTAATATGCAGATCAATATTGATTACTGCCTGCGTGTTTCCAGAACCCTTTCTGCTGTATTTGTTTTAATCCAAACAGACTTCCTGTGCAGATTTAGCTACTGGCTTTTATAAACCTATTTTGTGTTTTGTAATTTTTTTTTGGCATTAAGCTCCAAGGATTTGAAATGGAATTAATTTGTAAACTTTAATTGCAGAATAATCTCTCCCATTCCCTTATCTCTTGATTTATTACTGACATTTATTTCTAGTTTGAAAAATTCTCATCAGTTTCCGAGGGAATTAATTTAGTTTTCCAAGAAAAGAGAGAGAGAGGAAGGGAGGGAGAGGAAAAGAAGAAAAGAAAATTGCTTCTAGATTCAAATTAAGTTGCTAATTACAATAATTATCTCATAATATGATAGAGAAACTTTGTGCATGTGAGTTTAATCATTTAGGGAAAGGAAAAGAGCCATCATTCATATTCAACTTTCTATTGGAATAAAACCTGTTCATACTATCATAAATCTTTATTTTAGAAAAATAATCTTTTGTTTGTTCCGGGTAGCCAGTCTGGAACACAGTAGTGGTTAAGATGCTGAACCAGGAATTGGCAGATCCAGGTTTTCTCTTAAATGCAGAAGCCAAATATGAAAGCCTGGGCCAGACACTCCCAATCAAGCATCCTGATCTGTAGCAAACTGGCTATTCAATAACAGCAACAAAAATATAACTGCATTAAGGATTAATAGCTTCCTTAGGAGGACAGACTGCAAATACTTCTTGAATCTGGAAATATGCAGGAATAGTCCTAAAAAGAATAACAACTTAATCTTTTTGATGATAAAATTTGAATTGAATTGAATTGAATACTTTATTTGGCCAAGTGTGATTAGACACTATCTAATGCAGTGGTTCTCAACCTTTTTAATGCTGCGACCCCAACCGGTCGTAAGTCGAGGACTAAACTGGTTGTAAGTCGAGGACTAAACCGGTCGTAAGTCGAGGACTAAGCCTGTCGTAAGTCGAGGACTACCCAACCGCTCGTAAGTCGAGGACTTTCCCTGCCCGGGAGCGCCACGCATGCGTGGTTCCGCCCCCTGCGCCGGCCGAGGCGTAGCTGGCAAGCGGCAGAGACGGAGCAGGCCGACCACCAGCTGGCCCAGCCCAAGGGAGGTAAGGCACCCGCCGGAAAAGGGGAAAAAAATGGCGGACAAAAAAAAATGGCGGACAGCCTTGCTTGGCAACCCCTGTGAAATGGTCGATCGACCCCAAATGGGGTCCCGACCCACAGGTTGAGAACCACTGATCTAATGCAAGGGTGTCAAACTCAATTTCACTGAGGGCCGCATCAGCATTGCGGTTGCCCTGGGGTGTGTGTGGCCAGAGTGGGTGCAGCCTACTGGGTGGGCGTGGATGAAGTGGGTGTGGCCTACTGGGTGGGCGTGGCCAGTTCTACATCATTCACATCAAGGGTGACTGTGTGGGCTTGGGCAGGAGTGGGTCAGATCTGAGGGTCTCTGGCAGAAGCGGGTGGGACTGGGGCAAGTGCCAAGGCATGGTCCACCGGGGCAAGTGCCAAGATGGCCACCATAAAATTGTACATTGGCTCCCGGCTAGCCTGGGCCAGGGCCAAGGCAGCGGGGGCTGTTCCCCCCACGGTTTCCAGGATGGCTTCGCGGGCCACATGAAACCATTTTGCGGGCTGCATTCGGCCCCCGGGCCTTGTGTTTGACATGTCTGATCTAATGTCTATCTAATTTCATTATCTAATTCCAATAGCTATGTAATTATAATGTCTAATAAGGGGTTGCCACAAAGAAGGGGGAATCAAGCTATTCTCCAAAGCACCTGAAGGCAGGAAAATAAGCAATGGATGGAAACTAATCAAGGACAGAACCAACCTAAATCTAAGGAGAAATTTCCTGACAGTGAGAACAATTAATCAATGGAACCTCCAGAGGTTGTCTGAAACGTTATAGTGTTTACTGCTTGAGCAGGGGGTTGGACTAGAAGACATCCAAGGTTCCTTCCAACTCTGTCATTCTGTTATTCTGATAAGAAATTTGTCTCTGGTACAGAAGCACTCAGTGTACAATCAAAGCAACAGAATAATAGTAATAATAATAATGCCAATACAAGGGTGAATAAAGAAGATAATAAGAAGGATAAATAATAATATTACAGCTACAACTACATGGATAATAGGCATTAGACAGCACTGAGAGAATGAAGTGTTCTTAATTAATTAAGTGTTCTAATATTTAATTTATTAAATATACTTATTTCCTTCTTTAGTTAAAATAAAGCTCTTCAGATGCATTCTCTCAACAAATTGTAGAACAACTTGACAAGATGATTTCTTATGTTAAACCACACATATTTAATTGGGCTGCGATCAATACAATGGGTGTAGTGTGTGCCAGTTGATATGCCTGATCTGGATTAGAAAGATCTGATTTCAGATTCCTATTCACATATATGAATGCATGACGGTGGTATGTTCTATTAATATTGTTTATTCTAAAAGGCATGGATATATGAGGATGTACGTTCTGCAGACACCTGTGTAAACGTATGCATGTGTGGGTGCACTCCTAGTAGAGTGCCCATTAGGTCTATTAGGGACAAAATGCTTGCATAACCCTAGTCTAAGTTGCATGAGAACTGCTAATATTGCATTGTAACAATTGCACTCAGTGAGCATTTGAAGCCTCCCGTTTTTTCTCCACACTTGTTCTCATTCCCTGTACACCACCACTGGGCTGTCATTCATTAACATTTCTTGGGCATGCTTTGGGTGGTAGATATTCCTCTCGCTTTGGGAAATACTGTTTTAAAGGCGCAAACGTCTATGCTGTTTGCTTTACTCAGAATGCAGATTCGTATCTTCAGGTTCACTAAACAGCATTTCTATTGCAACTTGAAATTCATTTCATTTCATTATCTGAACTGCTTCAGCACCCTGGCCTGTATCGGAGAAATGCCTGCAGAGAAACTCATTTGCTCCTGCTGAGGCAACACTTCCCATTAGAGAAGATGATAGTAAAGTTGTCTTAACTTAGCATATTGGCTGGTGCTTGGATGGGTGGCATCCATCGGATCAGTACTGCAAAAGAGGAGGCTGCTAAAGAATTTATTCCTTTCTTTTGTTGAAGTCACTGTAACCAGGCAGGTTCTTCAAAAGGGAGTTTCATTGTGTTTGTGTACAACCCCATGCAAAGGTTACTTTTCAAAATGATCCGATAGAGAGATAATAGAGAGATAATAGATTAGATGA
>NW_015388471.1:171738-181738 GCF_001527695.2 Protobothrops mucrosquamatus
CTCAGGTGTGGTCGTAAATTGGGGATGTTTTCCCTGAACCAAAAGCTTCCTAGTAACAGAAGGTGATTGTATGAAACTTGCTGATTTGGAAAATTAAAAAAAAAAGTCTGGAATACTTTTTTCCAAGAAAGAGCAAAACCCAGCCACATCATTTAATACAATTAATCACGGCTTCCACTGTAAAGTGGAGCAAAAGCTGTTGTAGATGTGAGTCTTTAGACTAAATACGATGGTTTTCAGCATCTTGATATAAACATAATTTCAGCAATTAAAGCATGAACACCTGAATCAATCAATAAAAGAAAAGTCAATTATGCAGAGGGATCACAATGCAAGATCAGTTTTATATCAGGTCCTTCTAAATCATGATTACCTACCCGGACCAGGGATAGAAGGAGGAGAAAGAATTCTGTCAATTTCTATAGAACAGAACAAAACAGAATAGAATAGAATAACAGAGTTGGAAGGGACCTTGGAGGTCTTCTAGTCCAACCCCCTGCTCAGACAGGAAATCCTATACCATTTCAGACAAATGGCTGTCCAGTCTCTTCTTAAAAACTTCCAGTGTTGGAGCATTCACCACTTCTGGAGGCAGGTTGTTCCACTGGTTAATTGTTCTGTCAGGAAGTTTCTCCTTAGTTCTAGGTTGCTTCTCTCCTTGATTAGTTTCCATCCGTTGCTCCTTGTCCTGCCTTCAGGCGCTTTGGAGAATAACTTGACTCCCTCTTCTTTGTGGCAGCCGCTGAGATATTGGAACACTGCTATCATGTCACCCCTCATCCTTCTCTTCATTAAACTAGACATACCCAATTCCAGCAATCGTTCCTTATATGTTTTAGCCTCCAGTCCCCTGATCATCTTTTTTTTCTCTTCTCTGCTCTTTCTAGAATCTCAACATCTCTTTACATCGTGGTGACCAAAACTGGCTACAGTATTCTTCGTTAAATAAAGTCCTTGAAAAAAGTGACGTATGACTCATCCTCACACTTAAGCCCATTGCAGCATCCTCACAGTCATGTAATCAAAATTTGTGGGCTTGGCAACCATTTATGATGGTTGTAGCATGATGGGGACATGTGACTGCCATTTTGGTCTACTAGTTTTGTTAATTATGTTCTAGTGAGAGCCAGTTTGGTCTAGTGGTTAAAGCTCCAGGCTAGAAACCAGGAGATTGTGGGTTGTGGTCCCACCTTAGACATGAAAACCAGCTGGGTGACTTTGGGCCAGTTACTCTCTCTCAGTCCAACTCACCTCACAGAGTTGTTGTAGTGGGGAAAATATGATGAGAAAGGAATACTGTATTATATAGGTTTGCTGCTCTGAGTTACTTATAACGTAATAAAGGTAGGATAAAAATCTAATAAAAAAATTGCAATTTTCCAAGGTGACTTTCGACAAGCAAAGTCAATGGGAGAAGCCAAGTCTGCTTAATGACTGTGTGATTCATTTAACTACTGTGGCAAAAAATTCATAAAATTATGCAACTGCCTTGCTTTACAATGGAAATTCCGGTCCCAATTGTTATCTTAAGAGGAGGAATACCTGTAGCAAATAGTCAGTTGATGTTCTTTCTTCTTTGCTCAAACTGTTTGTAAAAATAATAGTATATGTTTGAAAGTGGTACGTAAAATTAAATTTGTATATTTGGAAAGTTGTTTTAGAAATTGGTTAGACTAGAGCATATTACAGATTAAATAAAACTCATGTCAGGGAATTTTAGGTAGGAAAAATAATATATCAGAGGCAGTTACAAATAAAATTACTACTTACATGCAAATTTTGTACAGTTTCTGCAGATGTCAATGTACCCCCAAAATTTCTTTGGTCTTAAAAATAACAACTTGCTGAAGACGTGGATCCAATGTTATTACACAGACATATTGCAAACTAGATTTGAATGTATCTGGAAGTGATTTTTCCAGGGATCCTTTCTGCCTGACTATTTAAATAAAAATGTTTGAAATTGCTTTGCTTAGAGACATTCTCTAGAGCTGGCTCAGGAATTCTGGGAGTTGATGTCCACAACTCATAAAGGGGCCGTGTTTCCCCACCTCTTCTCTGGACGTAAAACATATAGTGCAGTTGGTATTGTGGTAAGAACACACCCCTCCCCCCCCGAGAATGAAATATTTAGGGGAATATTAAAAGAGGCAGAATATTATATTTCCCCAAAAGAGAAATGGAAAAAAATCTTAAAGATTAAAGACAGACAGTAGCCCCAGTCTTTCTTAACAGCCTCAAGCAGAAGCCTCAAGTCTTTAGAGATGGATATTTTGTACTATTAAGAAAGATTGGGTCAATCAATTCATAAACAAAATGCCTTCTGCTCCCACAGATAATGGGATTAAGAATTTACATTCCCCGACCCAAATTGTAAGGACAGGACATGACCTTTAGGGCATAATAGGATTAACGCACCACCTTTAGACTAGCAAAAGACACAAATGTCCACAACCCAGAAACATTTCCACTTCAAAGTCTCAGAGCCCCATAAAGATTCACCCATTCTCAACTCCAGTTGGTCAGCTGTCCCAGAACCACATGCTACTGCTGGTTCTGCTCATCAATAAACAGGAACCTTCTTTCTTAAGCAGCCTCCATTTTATTCCAAAGTTGGAACTGGACCTGATTTTTCTTCTAACAGTATGCTTGTTTTCAATGTAAGGCAGAGGTCACCAACCTTTGTCAGTTGACGGACTGGAGGAAAAGGGAGAGGAAAGCATTTTACATGTATGTGTGTCCACGCATGTGCATGGGGCCGCAAGCACATGTGTGCTGCAAATGGGGTGGGGCTAGCGCCCATGTGATACTCACTAGCCCTGCTCTATTCTTGCATGGTGCAGTGCCTTGTTTCTGCACCCCATGGCATGGCGGCAACTGATTTTCCGCCTTTCAGCATGGCAGCAGCCCATTTTTGTACCCCATGGCATGACGGTGCCCCATTTTTGTGCCCCGTGGCATGGCGGTGGTCTGTTTCTGGATCCCATGGTGTGGCAGTGTCTATTTTTGCACCTTGCAGCATTGTGGTGGCCCGTTTTTGCTCCCCGCGGTATGACGGTGCTCATTTTCATGCCTTGCGGTATGGCGGTGGCCCATTTTCATACTCTGTAGTTTGGTGGCATCCATTTTCATGCCCTGCAATGTGACGGTGGCCCATTTTCGCATCCGAGGCGCGTCGTCGGTGTCCGTTTTCACGCCTTGAGGCGCGTCGTCGTCCCATTTTTGTACCCTGAGGTGCAGCGGTGGCCTGTTTTTATGCCCTGCGGTGCAGCATCCTGTTTTTGTGCCCCATGCTACGGCAGTAGCACAAGTGAGGGGTAAGCATGCACACGTCACACACTGGCCAGCCTGTCCTGTGGCCTGGTGGCCTGAGGCCACGGCCCACTACCGGGCCGCAGCCCACAGGTTGGGGGTTGCTGATGTAAGGCATACAAAAGAAGAAATAACCTATATCAACTTGCCTAGCTCACCTCAGCCAGTTGAAATGCATCTAGAAGGTGTTAACATTGGGAAAGACTAGACTGCATACGAACGATTACCTTTGAAATTAGAGAAAATTTAACAGTCCACTAGTCGAAGTTATACGGATAGAATTTCAAAATTCTTTTGTCTCAGTTTGGAACTCTGGTCAGTAACTCTCTCGTTTTACAACCGGAAGTCACTTTCGGGACGAAACCAGAGATAATTAAAGTAAAGACATCTAAAATAGAGACATAGGTCCTACCTATCAGATTCAGTGTGCAAAACCATTGTCCTGCTGAATGTTTCTTATTCAAGATTTTTATCGCATCTTTATTATTGTTACGCTGTAAATAACCAAAGGCAGCAAACATCCTCCTATTTCCCCCACAACAACCACCTTGTGAGGTAAGATGAGTTGAGAGTGAGTGATGGGCCCAAAGTCACCCAGCTGGCTTTCATGCTTAAAATGGGACTAGAACTCACAGTCTCCTGGTTTCTAGGCCAGTATCTTAACCCCTAGACCAGGGGTAGGCAACCTTGGCTCTTTTATGACTCGTGGACTTCAACTCCCAGAATTCCTGAGCCAGCATGGCTCAGCTTGGAAACCTCTCCCTTTCCCCTCAGCATGGCTGGCTCAGGAATTCTGGGAGTTGAAGTCCACGAGTTATAAAAGAGACAAGGTTGCCTACCCCTGCACTAGACCAAACTGGCTCTTTTATTATTCTTAAGTGTTGCCTATTCTTTTTCAGCTAACTTTTTAAAACGGAAGAAACCCATCATATGTCTCAGGAATTTGGGAGCCAGAGCTTTTCAGATTACAGGGATGAATCATCTCTGCTGCTACTAATAATAGTGGGTTTAGTTGAGATTTTCCCTGTACTTTGAGGAAATCAACATTAGGTGGCAGTGCACGGTCACATTATGGGCTAAGCAGAAGAGTTTCACCAGCAATCTCTAGCAAAAAACGGGGATGAGGTTTTACTGAACTCTAATCCTTATTGTGATGCTGGACATGAAATGATCTCCCAAGCATTACAAAAATCCAATGTTCCAGCCAGTGCCACAAAAGCATTAAATATCCAGACTAAAAGAGAATGCAATGCTCTGAGTTAATCTGTTTCAGACCTGTATTTCCATTCGACTGTTTCGAATAAAGAAACTTATCTTCAATTATTCCTTCCTCTCTTCTCTTTTGTACTTGCTCACTAATATGCGGTGGTGGGATTCAGCCGGTTCGTACTACTTCGGCAGAACCAGGTAGCTAATTTTTTGTTGCCCAGGCCCAGAATGGACTTCTGGAAGCGGCATCCACACAGAGAACCAGTTGTTCACATATTTGAATCCCACCACTGCCAATATGCCACAATGGATATGATAGCATTTCTTTGTGCCCATCAACAGTTTGACTACTAGGGCAAATCATGAGAGATAAATTTTGGGAAGGCTCTTCATAAGATCTCTTTGTACCTGTTTCTCAGTTGGCCTCCTGCTGTTGCTTTTGGTTGGACTAAATCTCTGACTTATTCTAAATTCCTAAGTAAAAGGAGGGGGGGAATTACATGATATAGTACTACTAGCAATATTCTTGTCACCAAATGTGGTTTGTGCAAAGGACCAGATTTTTCACCAGGACTGCCAATTGGGCATATCTCTACAAGAAACCTTTCTTGCTGGATTTTAGCAGCTAATAACAGCCATTAAAAGAAGAAGTTGCTACACGTGTTCAAGAAGCACTGTGATCATATTATTCCTCCACACATTCCCGATTGAGCTCTGGCACTCCAAACTCAGCTCAGATCAATGTTTCCTGTTGGTGGTGTAAGGGCTAAGGGGGGGAAGGGGTCGGGTGTTGAGCATCTCATGATATTTAGGCAACAATAAAGGAGAATATTTGTTGAAATGAGGGGTCTTTGGTGCTCTCTGAGCTTGGTTGTTTTCTTGCAGATATTTCTTTACCCAAACTAGGTAACATCATCAGTGCTGTCATGAGGCATGACATTTGCTCTCAGTTTATATTCTAGTGCCCTGCCAGTGTTGGTGGGAGTGGTCTTCTAGGTTCTTTGGTTGAGCTGTTCTCTGTTACCTTGTTTGGCAATTCCTTGATTGAGGTATTGTTTACTTCTTGATGGTTAGTCTGATGTTAATCTCGGAGTTAATCTATGTTTATCTGGATGTTGATTGCTGGTGGAAAGGTGTTTTGATCTTTTGTTCTGTTTAGGCAACAGTTAGGGGACAGCTGCTTTCATTGGGAAAGTTGGAAAATGAAAATTGCTTTCATAATAAGCAGATAGAAACCAGGAAAACTGGAAGGTAAGCTA
Organism: Protobothrops mucrosquamatus; assembly: GCF_001527695.2. NCBI lineage: Eukaryota > Metazoa > Chordata > Lepidosauria > Squamata > Viperidae > Protobothrops > Protobothrops mucrosquamatus. The sequence goes on from NW_015388471.1 coordinate 177,519, forward strand.
GTCTAAAAGGAACTACGTTAAAACTCACTGAAGGTTACCTGGGATGCTCACATATAATAGAGGTAGTCCTTGACTTAGAACAGTTTATTTAGTGACCATTCAACAGCACTGAAAAAGTAACTTATGACAGTTTTCATACTTAGAACCATTGCAGCATCCCCATCGTCATGTGATCAAAATTAAGACACCTGGCAACTGACTCATATTTTACGAGGGTTGTAGTACAGGCACATCCAGGATGTCTGCAGAAAGCACATCTCCACAGCACAGTCCTTTCAGCAGTTCCAAGAAGGCTCCACACCCATTTCCACCACTGAGGTGACCCTGAGGACACAGATAAACCTCCAAGTGGCCTCAACGACTCTCTAAAAGAATGCAAATGACCAGCTGCCTGAAAGGAATATAAATCCTTCCATTCCCCACCATCCAGTCAGAACTGAAGAAGCTTCTTGGAAAAGAAGCGAAATGTCTTCAGTGAAAAACAAGGAAGTCCAGTTGCCTCTTGAACCTTTGGGTTCTCCTTAGATGCTTTCCCCAATTAGTTTTCCTGAAAAGATGTTGGGATTATAATTTTCAGAAATCCTGGTTAACAAAAGGAATTTTTTCCTTAGTATTGGTTCTGAGCGATACAGCCACTATCTAATTTTATCTCTCTTAAAACACTGAAGGCAACGTTCTTCCTCAGGGATGAGATCCAGTTCAAGGGTTGAAGGCCATTTCATCATGAGATTGTGGCAATATTCAAGCAGGCAAATGACGCTGGTGTTTCTCCATGCTAGAGCCAATGTGTGACATTCTGGCAGTTTGCCTGCTAGAGGTCTAGAGGGAAGTAATTTATGTTCAATTTGAGTTCATTCATCAAAGAAAACTACTATTACACTGCTCTAGTAAATGGAATCAATAGAAACCTTGTTGAAATAATTGGATGGGTAGCATTGCAACAATTGAACGACCTTTATGGGTCTTGATGGAGGTTGATGATGAAAATTAATACTTCCAAGTTCTCCATGATCATGGTGTTATGACAGCTATTCCGCACACTTGGATCTGATGCATATATAATGCTAATCCCTGATTTACTTGGTTTAATAAAGCCCAAATGTTTGCCTTCACACATTATGCTAATCAAGGTACCACATTTTATAAGCCAGAATGGTTGAGTCCATATATTATGTTAAGACCCAAGCAAGTAAACCACATTATAACTTAGGGTGAAGTGTGAAATCAGTGGTGACTTTTCCACACATGAACAAATAATTTGGGTTTATTGTATCTATAGTACATTTTAATATAAGACATCTAACAAATGCGAGTTTTGAGGGAGTCCCATAAGCAGAGAAGGTTGGGACTTGGACTGGAGAAGTTCAGAAACTCTATCACAGAAAGCATCTTGAACAGGGACTCCAGCATTATAGGTCATTTCTATTTATCCAGAGACATAAATCAAATAAAAACAATTGCATGCTTACAGTTTTTAGCACTTGTAGTTCTTGACTTACAATCACAACTGAGACTAACATTTATGTTGCTAAGTAAGAGAATTGTTAATTGAAATTTGCCCTATTTTATGACCTTTATGGCCACAGTCATTAAGTGAATCACTTGCAGGTGTTAAGTTAGTAAAACAGTTATTAAGTGAATCTGGCTTCCCCATTGACTTTGCTTGTCAGAAGGTCGCAAAAGGTAACCACATGACCCCAGGATGTAAATACATGCTGGTTGCCAAGTGCCTGAATTTTGATCACATGACCATGGGAATGCTACAATGGTAGTGATGTCAGTGTTCAGGGCCCTTTGAAACATCAGCAGGGTGGGGGGCATTTGGATTGCAAAGAGCACCTCATTCCACAGAGCTGTTTCAGAGAATAGGTAGTTTCTGGATCCCAATGTTTGAATAGAATAGAATAGAATAGAATAGAATAGAATAGAATAGAATAGAATAGAATAGAGTTGGAAGGGACCTTAGAGGTCTTCTAGTCTAGCCCCCAGCTCAGGCAGGAAACCCTATACTATTTCAGACAAATAGTTGTCCAATCTCTTCTTTAAAACTTCCAGTGTTGGAGCATTCACAACTTCTGGAGGCAAGTGGTTCCACTGATTAATTGTTCTAACTATCAGGAAATTTCTTCTTAGTTCTAGGTTGCTTCTCTCCTTGGTTAGTTTCCGTCCGTTGCTTCTTGTCCTGCCTTCAGTGCTTTGGAGAATAGCTTGACTCCCTCTTCTTTGTGGCAACCCCTGAGATATTGGAACACTGCTATCATGTCCCCCCTCGCCCTTCTCTTCATTAAATCAGGCAAACCCAGTTCCATCAACTGTTCCTTATATGTTTTAGCCTCCAGTCCCCTAATCATCCTTGTTGCTCTTCTCTGCACTCTTTCTAGAGTCTCAACATCTTTTGTACATCATGGTGACCAAAACTGGATGCAGTATTCCAAGTGTGGCCTTACCAAGGCATTATAAAGTGGTATTAACACTTCATGTTTAATCAATGTTTGTTTAATCAAAGGAACACAGAGCACAACAACCCTGCCAGAATGAAGCAGTCAGGCAGATAATATAGGGAATAGGTGATCCCTCAAGTAACCAGCTCCTATGTCAATTAGAGCTTTATAACAAACCACCAGCATTTTGATTTATACTCCGAAGCAAACCGGCAACCTGTACAGCTCACAAAGCAAGTGTTACATGGGCATACAAAGACAGGCCCATCTCTGTCAGCACCACCACAATTCAGCTTTGGGTGGCCTTCAAGGGCAGCCCCATGGAGTATCTTTTGTCATAGCAGGGACGTTGGAGAAATCTGGCTTAAACTGTGTCCATATGAGCAGACACATTCTATCAGTTGCTTCGGCATCTCACTTGTCGTTCCTCCAGTTCTGTCACATCAAACTCAGAGGGGTATCCTTATCGCAGCAATGATAAGCTGAACTAGTTAGTCAGTGATATGTTCATCAATCACATGCCCTTGTCACGTTCCCCCACAGCCTCTGACAAGCTGTTTACAAGGCTAGGGCTTCCTTAAACAAGGCAGTTCTACCGAACAGATGGGATTGTCCTCCTCTGAGGAAGAACAGGTGTCATCTGAAAGTCTGAGTGCTACTATTTACCACCCCTCTGTTTCTTTATTCATCATAATATGTCATCAGCTAATTATAAACATTGACCTCTAAGTTTAGAGAGTGGCCTTTCCTACATTAGACTCTGGCTTTGTTTAATTTGAATAGTTGAAAATGCACTGATTCTCTAGTTTTGGAGACAATGGAAGAAGGTGAAATTAATATTCTATATTTAACAGCTCAGCTAGTTTATGATCTGTTCATTGATCCCTTTAAAGGATTTAGCTGGATTTCAGAGTGGCTCACCACTTTCGGCAGCCTACAACAGTATTTTGTGAATGCTGGTCTTGAAAACATATCAGTACAACAATAAGACCAAATATTGGTGTTGTGAGTAATGAAAATATTACCAGGTACAAGTAAGCCAAACTGAAATGGCTCCATATTACAGTAACTTTTAAAAATATAATAAATCTATGCTTAATGGCATATTGTGATACTCTTAATTTTCTTCATTTTTGATTCATTAAAGCCTTTTGTATAATTGTATAAAAAGGCTTCAGAGTTGCACCATTTGTAACAATTTGAGTTGAAGATTCCTGATCTAAGGCAATAAAACATACAAATTTGAAATTAGTTTGTGTTGTGCTACTCTCCCATGGATATTTTTAAAAACATACTTGTTTTTACTAATCTGGCAAGATAAAATAGAGTGATTCAGGGGGCTAAAATTTATAGATTTTGAATGAATTTAAATTTGTATACTAATAAAATTTACTATTATAATGTATTTCCTTCTGAAAAATGTTCAGCAAATGTTGATAGCTTAGGATCAACTTAAGCTTTATCCAAGAGTATCACCATCAACACGATGATTATAATTTATTATTACTGGCATATGGTTCCTGTCCACAATATAGCACTCTAGGCAGTTTCCAAAAAAAGTCAAACAATTAACTAATATAATTATAACCAAAGCAAATAATTAATACATCAGAGGTCAATGAAGAGCAATACATTTTTGAAAATCAGTCTAAAAGTAGAATTCATGATAGGAAAAACAAGAAAACCCATTGAGAAATACTTGGTTTGGCAAAGGGATTTTTTTGATAACCAGATCATAGAATCATAAAAACATGTAAGTGGAAAAGACATTAGAAGTTA